>NW_026623355.1:1547264-1570065 GCF_030028575.1 Malurus melanocephalus
ATCCTATCCTATCCTATCCTATCCTATCCTATCCTATCCTATCCTATCCTATCCTATCCTATCCTATCCTATCCTATCCTATCCTATCCTATCCTGTCCATCCTTTTATTACCATCCATAACTTTGACTGTTATACAGACATTAGCTATTCCTTACTCCTGCAGCAGGGTGTTCAGGTCAAATGCAAACACTTTAAGCAAACCCACCATCTTTTGGACCCACTTTAAGATGCAGATATTCTGAAGGGAGTGCATAGGCATTGTGGGGCACTGCAATTTACAGTCTAATATATTCGTTTCAACCATAGCTAATTTGGTAGTAATTATGCCAGGCTATGTCAAACAACAAAAATCTACTTTCCTAAACCACCTGTTACATCTTTGCCCTATCCTATTCTTTAAGAGAGCCAATTGGTTCAACAGAGGGATGAAAAGATCTTGGCCAGTGAAAAAAAGGCACAAAAAATCATCACAAGGTAGCCATGCCATGTAATTGTCCTCATGAACGGATCAACTCAAACACACGCAAGACCAAAGGGTGAGCAGCATTCAAGATCATAAAGAAAAACCCCAAGTGCCCATCATTTTTTCAGGATCTTTGCTCATCCTATGTACCTGGTAATCTCACACAGCTGTGCCTCATTGTACAGAGAGCAAGCAGAAGAACAGCCAGTCTACTTATGGCTTATTTTCAAGTGATTTGCCCTCTTTCCTTTGTGTGAGAAATTATCCCAAAGTGGCAAGAAGGAAGGAGCAAGGAAGCGTGGGAAAAAAAGAGGATTATGGACAAAAGAGAATCAGAGCTCAGCCTGAGGTCAGCAAGGTGAGCCAGGGAGAAGGAGGATCCTGCCAGTGTGTCCCACACAGCTGKACCACAGCGGGTCATGCTGGACCTGGACAAGTGAGCAGGGAGTGATGGGGTTGCAGCAAAAAGAGCAGTGACACAGCTGATGGGCTTTCAGCCTTTGTCTCGGTGTTGAGATTTGCCCACAGGATCAGCAAGGAGCAAAGAAGGCAAGCAGAGGAAGAAAAGCATGTGGAGATAAGGGTAAGAGACAGGAGGCAGAAGTTTGGTTTGYGGCTGGTGGGAATGAGAAGGCATCAGGAAAAAAACATGAGGAGAAAGAGAAGTAAACCCAAATCCAATGAGGAAAAAAGTGGAGGTATTTGGAAGCTTTTAGGACGTGTGAGGAATCAGARAGTAAAATTTTCAGACAGGCTAGTGTATACCAGTTTTCCACTTTATGAAAGAAATTTGTGCAGCCTCACGTGTTGGTTTCAGCAAATCTTGGAAGGGATTCAAGCCTGTCATGGTTTAATCCCAGYAGGCAGCTAAGCACCATAAAGACAGTGGTTCACTCTCCCTTTGGAGAAGAGAATCAGAAAAGTAAAAGTCTAAAAACAAGTGATGCAAAAGAAAACCAATTATTCATATCAAATAACTGATGCCCTGAGTCAGTCCCTGAGCCATGGCAGCCCTGGCCAGTCTTCCTTCCCCACCCCATTTTAACACTGAGCAAAATACCTGGAGCCTGAATGTGTGGAATGTTGCCTTTGGGGTCAGCTGTCCCAGCTGTGTCCCCTCCCAACTCCTCATGCACCCCCAGCCTCCTGGGACAGCATGAGAAGCAGAAAGGTCCTTGACTATGCAAGTCTTGCTCAGCAATAGCCAGAAAAGCCCTTTCTTACCCACAGTTTTCATCAAAAATCCAAAAGTGTAACTCAGGCTGTTGCTTTGTCTGTATGTTTTTTAGGAGCTCAGTGAGTTGAATTCTGGTCTATATTCACAGCTCTTTATGCTTGGGAGATCTCCATTATTTTTACCCAAGGAAACCAATAAGACTTAATCACATCAGGAAACTTCACAGTGAGAAAGGTTGGAGGTGATGAGGGAGCAGTGTTAGAAGCAGATGCAGGAATGAGGTTATTGCACAGCAGCCAGAGCAATTTTTTTGCTCTGTCTGGTGAAGTTAATTCAAGAATCATGCTCAAAACCACAGCCTGGCATATACTTCCTTCTTTACTTTTTTATACTTCCTTCTTTATTTTTTGGTTGTTTGGGGTTGGTCAGCAAATTAGCTGGCAACSTTCTCTGAGAGGTTAATTAGAGGAGATGACTTGGGAACACTACCCAGGCACACGCACACGCTGCCTGGTGGGAAGCTAACAGATGTATAAGAAGCTCAGAAACCTCTATTTTTCTAACTRGGGAATCTTTTTCTCCACAGGACCCAAGTTCAGGCAGAGGTCGGATCCTKGTTTCCTTCCAGTAAAGATCAAAGCCTATTGAAACTGAGTCATGCTTGCAGTGGGAATCAGAGCCTCAGCTTATGGCAAATGAAACTGAAGAGGTTTTGCAGCTCTCCTYAGTGCAATGGTATTGATTTCCAGAGTAAGAAATTGCTGCTTCTCTGGTTTAAACTTTATTCTGTTCTCTGGTGTTTGAATATAGCTTTAAAAAGCTATGCTAACACTTGATATGTAATATAAGATGATTTTGTTGTCCTTAGTCAGGAAAAGTTTGAACTCAGCCAAGAATGTGAATTTGAAGCACAAAGCTATAGAATTACTTCACAGTCACTGCATTTATTTTGACTGTGTAGAACATGGAAATGGCTCTGAATCCRACTTAATCATCACTGCAAAAGGACCAGGAAAGAGCTAGTCAGCCCTCTTCCTGAAAGTTTGGGTGGACTCGGGTGCAGGTTCCCTCAGGAACTCCAAGCAATAGTGTGAAATATGATTTACCTGCTCAAAAACTGATTAACAGTGAGTAGAGGCCTAAATACACTCAGTTCTTGCCACCAGTTCCTTCTGGCCTCCTTTGCTCTCTCCTTCTCTACTCCAATAATGTCATTCACATAACAGAAACCCTGTCTTGGGAATAGGAGCTATTTCTGATACTCATTCATTTGCCTTAGCAGACTTTGCTGACWCCCTAAAACAAAGTTCATGGAGTTCCTGGTACTGACTTGCCTTTGGTGTTTCTACCAAAGCAGGAGAGAGGGGAAAAGAGCAGCCTTCAAGGAACAGAGGGTGTAAAGAACTTGMAATAACCACAATGTCAGTCCAGGTAACCCCTGAAAAACCCGGTGCTAGCTCCCCTGCTGCCCCCTGCTTTCTTCTGCCCTCTGACAGCACCTCAGGCATGAGGAGAGAAACCCGGACCTTCACACTCAACAGCCAAATTAATCTGAACAACAGAAAGAAATCATGAGAGACACTCCCAAGGTAATGAAGGAACCCTCTACACATTTAATTCTGAGATCAAGATTGCATTGATTTATTTACTTGCATTCACTAGTGACTCAAGTTAATTAAAGGAGATCTCCTGCAAATCCCCTGTGAGATACATCAGGGCCTCATGGTACTACATGCTATTTCTACAGGAAATAATAAATTGTAGATGCTCTATTTCCCYACAACATACATCTTTACTGCAGTCTGTCATGTTAGCCCCTGATACTCATGGCCATTATGGTTCTTCTGATTTTTTTGTCTCTATGCAATTCTTAATATTTTTGTTTCTTATTGAAAAGAGAATCTAAGTGAAACCTTGATTATATCTAAGGAAGTGCCTTTGAAGTTACCCCATCACTTTTCCTTCAATCTCTTTGCAGGACCAACTTTAAACAGTCCAGACCATAGTCACACCTGTGCTCAGTTTTGCTTTCACAGCTCCATCCGCTTCACTTGAAAAAAGTGGCTGCAGACTCCTCTAAGTACTCCCAAAAGTGGTCACAGAGAAGTTTCCTCTTTCCTGTAGAGTCACAAGGTGTCTACTGAGTTTTTGTAGGAGATGAGGTAACAGCCTCATCAAASACCTTGGCTCAATGAAAGTCTTCATCAAAGCGCCCAAGTTTCCCTCACTGAGTTTGGTGAATGAGTGGTGCATTCAGGAGGAGTTACCATTTCTTCTGGATACAGTTTCACACATTTCTTACAGCAAGCAGAAGCCACCGACTGGAATGATATGGGAATCACCACACAACTCAGTGCTGAGTGGAAGTCTGTGATGTCAGGACCCACAAACTGACACTTTGTTGTAAAAACCCATCCCATGAGAGCTCTCAGACTGGATGCAGAATGGAATAAGAGATGATTAATGTATTTACCCAAGAGCCTACTGGTTATAATGCTCACCTGAGAACAGACTTTGTGATCTCTGGAGTGTGTCCAAACTGAGAGAAAGTGAAAACATAAGGACAGGTTAGGGAGGCAGATAATGTGGGTTCAGGCTCCCTCYAACAGAGAGATCATTTCACAATGGTTTTCCCTGGTGCCAAGTGAAAGCACAAACCCCAGGGTCTTGAGTGAAGGTGTTAAGTGGGATGAGTCCTCTTGCTGCTCTGTGTGCATAGTGCTTGCCCTACTCATGGGCTCTTCTTTCTCTCCTGCAGATGGAAGAACTGTGCAGTGTAATTACATTTAGCTCAACTTCTGTTAGGCTCATCAGTCTGAGACACTTGGTAAAAAAACCATCTTTTGAAAAATTCTACTTGTAAAAAACCTTCTAAGGAAGATTCTAGAACTATGTTGTAATTTTTCTATCCTTCTTCATTCCTAATTAGTGTTATCTTGTGATAGTTCCCTTTTTTACCTGGTGCTTAGTAGCAACATGTTTCACAATAGCGACACTGGGCTGGCTGGTGAATCACAAAAAAAACATGAAGTCAGCATAAACACACTCTTGTCATCACCCCTTTCCTTCTGATTTCACCCTAAATTCCTAGATTTGTGTTTCTGAGGCACATGGTGTTGTCTCCGGCCACCAAAGAATTATAAATGGCAAATAAAAACCAGGAAGATATTTGCTTTCTCTGTTGCTCACAAGAGTTATTTAAAAAAAAAAATCCTTTGCCTTTGGGAGAAAGGTCCTACTAAGTCTCACATAATATCTGAATTTTGTAAAGAAACTTGAAACCAGGCAAATGTTACTAATCTCTGCCAATATTTTATCACAGTTTATGCTATAAAATTGCTGCACACCAATTCTTTCCCTGCTATACCCCCTTTATATAGCTCTATTTTTGCAAAGTGCAAAACCTCCAGAGMGCTGTATCACAGCACACCTTGGATGTGCTAATTTAAAAAGGAAGTTTTGCTACTAGAGAACAACAAGAGCTGGGACATTTAGAGTTGCTCTGAGACTGATGGGACTACTCTAGAGTCATTCAGAAAWCATCTTTTGTGTCATAATTTTAACAGTCCCAAATGCTGTTGCAAGTTAGAAAAATTTGGGTGCTATCTAGTTTTTTCACCTGGGCTCTTACACCTTTTTCTTGYTGTGGTGAGATATTCCACCAGTGAGAGTAAAGACTGATCCCTGCTGGGCTGCTGGCTGAACATTAATACATAAGCAATATTGAGGGAAAAGAAACCATGAAAAGTGTAAATAAAGGATGGTGGAAAAGCCCAGCTCACTCATTTTTTCTGCTCTATATCTGTGGCTTCAGTTATTTCCCCAGGGACCAAGACRGTGAAGGAATGCAAGGTTCATCATTTCTCTGCTATCCAGGGAGACCACATGAGAATGAGAAGAGCAGATGACCATCCTTGTAAGTCAGAAATAAGACCTGTGGTAATCAAGGGGGTGTAGAAAAGAAAAGGAACAGGAAGAAAACCAGGACAAATGGATTTCTTTAAAAGCTCTTTTAAACAAAGGAGACAAACTATTTTAAATGCYGAGTTTTACTTAAAAGTAGTTTATGTGGTAACCAGTGAATGTAGAAGAAAAGGAGATACATGAGGTCTCTGTTTTGCCTTATATTATTCCTCTGAGATCTAAAACAAGATTTATAAATTACTTTCATTTCTGTCTTCATAAACTCAGTGGTTTGGCACATATAGATGAAGGAGTTCTGCACATTTTCACAAAACATKTTGGGAAATATGAGCCACCTGGAGCTGTACAAGGACATTCAGAACTATGCAGGGCACATGGGCATTGCAAGGCTGAGACATGACTTGAACTTCCTGAACAGGTCTTGGGAAGGTGGGAGTCAACTCTCCTTCTCCTGGAGGAGTAAGGAAATTTAGTCTTTCCATTTAAGCCCATAAGGTGTACCTCATCACATCCATTCTCCTGATCTCTACCAGAAAACTGCATGTCAAAGAGTGAGACTGAACCTGGATTGTCTGGAGCAAAGAAAGAATTTGAACCTGAAGAAAGAAACCGACTCATCACCTTCCATACCTACTGTGAATGAATCACTGGGCTCTGGCATGAACACTGACCTGTCCCCATTCACGCACCTCCAAAGGAAACACAAGCTATGACTTTTCTTTCTGAAGAATCCAATAAGTCTTGGGCACACAGGTGTATTTGTGTGCATGTGTGTGCACATATGTGACACTGAGAAATGCTACTGGATCCAGTCCCTCAGAGAGATTCRTCACAAGGAGTTTGTTGCTAATAGATACTCCCAGCCTCAAGCAGAGTGSGGGTTGGTATCAGCATATGGTAGAAACACGATTCACAGTACAGAACATTTCAAAATTATGAGATGCTGGTAATAGCATACAACTGTGATGCCAGTGCCTGCTCTGCACTGTGCTGTATGGGTGCCTTAGCCCCACTGGCCATATTGTGCATATTCGTCTCCATGATCCCCACAAAGCTGTCTTGTTCCTTCCACCAGCTAGGGTCAAACARTGTGTCAGCTGCTCCTGCACCCTCTTTCTCCTCCAGCACTTGGACTGAGAAGCAGGCAGATGCTCTGTATAGTGGGGTCTGTGGGGTTTGTGGAAGGAACAGTCTTATCTTGTGACAGTTGTTCACACGCGCTCCAGGAAATGGACTCTCCTGGTGTCATGTCAGCTTGCCCATATAACAAGAAGTTAATGAGGAGAGATAGATCCTTCCTTCCATCCAAAATGAATCCTGCTAAACCCTTTAGTGTAAAACCTGGATTTCTTGATATCTTTGATATTACAAAAAGTACAGCTGTGTGTGTCTCCTTCTATGCAGACAGGAGCCAAGTCCTGAATGGTGCTGCTTCTTGAGCCGCTCTGGTTAAGCACAGAGCAGAACTTTAACTTTGCTGGGGTTTATGCAGCTCCAATGTAATGTGCAATGAGTTCTCAGGATCTCAGCACCAGAGTTTGCTGCCTAGRTTGCACCAGAGTCCCAGTTTAGATCATAAATCTGTTTTGATTTTGGTCTTAAGAGAACTCACATGTTGTAKTCTCTTACTTGACTTCTCATTTCTAGAACCACTCCTTTGATGTACATTTTCTATACAGGATCCAAATGCTTTGAATAGAACAACAAAATAAATTTTCTCCTCACCTGATTATATTAAAGTCARGTAAGGAGTCTATTTTTATCAGAGGTAACTCTTCCCTTCCCTCACTTGGCCAATCTATGCAATGTATATGTTCACTTTGTATGTGTGTCTCACCACACACAAGCTAAATTCTGATCAAGACATAWCTTTGATTTCTTCTGGCTTCATCCTTTCCTCTCCAGAGGTTTTTCTGGGGATTTTTTTTTGGGGAGGGTGTGGGACACTAAGAGTATCAAAGAGCCCCTCACATAACTCAACCTGTATCCCTAGGAATCAGGAAGAGATTTGATGCTCAAGGAGATTAGCTGATGTGCTCCAGGCCCGTAAGAAAAGTCTGTGGTAGAAACAGTTGCCAGATCCCCTGTAAAGCTGAGCAGGCAGGGGCTTAAAAACAAAACCATCCTCTCTCATGGGGTATGAGATTTATCTTCCCTAAGAGCTCTTTATTCATTCACTCTCCCTCGTTCAGAATCCCAGATAATATTGTCTGGCAGAAGTTCAGTATGTGCTATCCTASTGTCACTTGTAATTTTCTGGTTACAGCATAATCTTCCCTAGTTCCACAGCTGCCYATTCTGCAGTTTCTTAAATCTTCCCTTGAAACCAGCTGATGTTAGGAACAGACTATTTATTGGACTATCTTTTCTGGTAGAATGTGAAAATTCTACCCCTGCTTTTAACAGCATAGCCACTTCTTGATGCTCTATTCAAATAAATTTAGATTCATGTTAAATCCAAAATTCCTAACATTTGGCARCTGGACTGATCTAGTAAACTGGATTTTGCAAGAGTAGTTTGGGTCTGACACTAGTTAACCAGTATTTTTTTATAAGGAATTAAATGGTGATATGAGAAGCTCCTATAGCAAATTCTCCAAACTCCTAMTACTTTGATAAATTAAAAAAAAAAATCCTAGAACAAACAGGATGCAGCTTAATAGGGTGAATGAAACACATGTAAGCATAATGAGATATGTGAGACATGTAAAGCCAATTTTCATTATTCTTCCTACTTTTGATGACTCATTGTCAGCATTGTGTCTCATTTTTCATGCTGCATTTTAGGAAAGGTCTGGACTACCTGAAGAGAGCCTTCAGGAAACCAACCTGAATGTGCAGTAACTGGGGGAACAAAATCTATGTGAGAAAAGTGAGCACACTTGGGATGTGTTTAATAGGAGTCATCATTTCCAGTGCCTACCAAACCAGTCCTTCCTCTAAMTCTTACTATCTTAATCTCTGTAATTAACAGCTGAGGACACTGTCTTCAGGCTTAAACATTGACTCCAAGATATTCCTCTCTGAAATCAATGCATTTATCCAGGTTAAGAGAAAAGCTTGTGTGTCTTCCCTGGAAAGCATTTCACAATGCTTGGAACATTCGATTAACAGGAGGAAAGACTTTCACTTTACAGAATCATGTCCATCACAATCCCCTTTCCTAGAAAATTTCAAGTTCCTACCAGGAGTGAAACTTCTCTTCTGGCATTTGTCCATCTCCAATCATCCAAATGTCCTTCAAGTAGTTTAATTAACAAATAATGACATGGGATATCTTTCACTTATTTGCCCTCAGTACATTTTCTTTTTATTTTTGGAAATTTTAGGGTATTAGTTTTTTTTTTTTTTTTTTTCCAAATGCAATAAAGCCCAGGGATATGAGTATTAGCATAAGCTTATGGGGACTAGCACTTTATTACTCACACAAAGCTCTTCTGGGTGAGACTTGTCTAAATAAACCCTGTTTTCTCATGAATTAAAGGGCTGGTAGCACACTGAGTGAGGCTGGAGATACCTGAGATATTGCTTCAATTTCTATAGCCTTGGAAACMCTTCCTCCCCTGCCCCCTATGGAAAGGCGTGATTAAAAAAAAAAAGAGACCTTGGCTGGGCTCAAAACAATCTCTGAAAACCTATGAATCTTTATTAAATTCTGTGTTAAAACCCAGCTGAGGAGGAGTGGAGGCACACTTTGTTCTGGGGATGCTTTTTCTAGAAGGTGCTGAGGGGCCGATAATCAGCACGGAGCTCATCGGTGGCTAATGTCTTGGGGGAAGGGCTCCCCCACATTGTGGGATGGTGTCTGGGCTGCAGCAGCAGCTCTGTGCTTCATCTGCGACTTGGCCAAGGCTCGACATTGGATCTGTGTGTAAAACACCACTCGCAGATGGTGCCGCAGCCCAGGGCTCTGCAGCCGCGGGCGCGTCCATCTGGCCCGGCACGGAGCGATCCGTGCGGCGGGGCTGCAGGAAAGCACAACCAGGAGATTTTGGGGATCACACACCGCAGGCCTTGGGAAACTGCTGCCACCATCACCTGGCCTGGGACCGGGGTCACACCTGGAGTCGCCGGCAGCTGTTGGAAGGCAGGGTCTGACCTGTGTTTGGTGATGGAGGAGATGGAGAAGCTGTGGGAAGGGCACTGTGGACCTCTCCCTCCCTCTAGTGGCTTCCTTACGGATAGGAACTGCTCTCCATCTGCTACCACTGTGCTAAGGGCCTTGACCACCAGGTTCAATTATTTCCAGGTTCAATTTTGCATTTTTAAAACATAGATCCAGGCTTAAAAACTCACTGAGAAGTCCTCACAGTGGCGAGCAATGCAACTGTGGCCCTCGAGGGACATGGGATGTCCTGGGCAGCCTTAGTGTGAATCCCATACTAATGCAGTGTGTCCTCTTAATCCTTCCTATTGACAAAGGAGCACTAGAAATTGCTGAGGGTTAGAGGTTCTTGGGCTTYTGGTTGTTTCATCTGGTTTTATAAGATCAATGGATCTGTGCCATAAATCCTTGCTGACATATAATAGGGTTGTTAAAAATACTACCAAAATCCATAAATCAGACCATTCCTATAATATATTTATTATAGAGACTAGGGTAGTTATGTTCTCAAGAGTTTCAGTCTTCACAAAAGAATGATRCAATCAAGGAAAAATAATACAGGGTAGAGGAGGAAGGGAGAAAGAGGGCTTCTAATGACTTCCCAGCTTGGTTTGTACTCTGAATCTGTCAAAGCATTGTACTTTGGCAAGTGATTTGTTCTTTCTTTTGGTTTTTGCTTGTTTGTATTTGTTGCCAAGGTCAATAAATGTAAATATTAGAGAGAGGAGAAAGAATGTGAAGAGTTAATAAAAAAGAGATGGAAAAGATGGGGGAGGGTGGAGATGAAATGAAACACAGGTTTCAAAAATTTTCAAACACTGTTCATCTCCATTCCTTTTCATCTGAGCGAGGCTGGTGACATGGGCTCATCCAGGAGTCAGCCAGAGCCAGCACTCGGAGCTGCCATATGAACAATGGGGTGGTGTCACAGCAGCACAGGATCTGCTCTTCTCACTGACAGGTGAACGGCGTRTCTTGAGGATGAAATTCTCCTGCAGCTGAAGTCAACAAGACCTTGCTGAGTATTTTAGTGCACCACACTTGCATCCTGCTGTTTAGCCTCATAAACAGGTTGTGCTGCAATGATAAATAAGCACATGTTATGCTGCACTGATAAATAAGTGTTCCCTCTCCTAAATCACGTGGCTGTGGGAAAAGAGGTCTGCCCAAGGAGGCTTTGGTTGGTCTCCTGCTTCCAGCCAGATGCACCTGTGCTGCTTTCTGAAAGGAAAACTGGAATGTCACCTCCTGCTCTACCAGCTCCTTTTCAACAGGAACCATTTATTCATTACAAAGCAACATATATAAAAATATGGGCACTGCTTTACAGTGGTGACTGCAATGCTTCACCTGTATTGAGAGCCTGCTGTGGGGGGAATGTGACAAATTCCGTAAGTCAGGCCCTCTAGACAAACACTAAAAGTACCACTTTAAAAGTTATGTTCAATTCTAAATCTCTTTGAACATAAACTGAACCAATGAAGAAAAGTAGCACTACAAAGAAAACAAAGTGCTGCAGCGTTTCAAGTAGAGGAGAGTAAAAGCAGACAAACAGCTTGATTAAATCTGATAGACACCATTACTTTTGTTCCAGCAGCAAAAAGTACATTTCAGATAGTGCTTTCATCTCTTTTACCTCCTAGTAAAGGTCCAAAAATAACCCCAAAGAGTGGGAAGCACAGTGTGTTTTTTCTTCCTGTTTGGCTGGCTAGGCTGAGGCAYAGACATACAGGACTGTCTTCCTTTTAGATGGAGAGTGATACCATTAGYCCTGCAGTACAGAGGGGATATTAAGGCACACAAGAGGCCACATGACTCTCCAACATCCCGGGGTGAAGCCCAAAAGCTGATTCTTTCRTGTTCTGAGCTCACACCACAGCCACTTTGCCCTTCTTCCAGCCTGACTGAATTACACRTGCTACTGACCATGCATCACAAACATGTTTTCAGGAAGCAAATATTTGTTTGTTCTACCCAAAGTATGAAATGTGCTCATTGTTACAATATATTAACTGACAGTCAGATGTGAAAGGAAACTCAAGTTCTGACCTAGACAGCCTCTTYGCTGAATTTTAGGAACACATTTTCCACTTCAAGTTAGATAAAAGGATCTCAACCCTAATTTTTCACTGTGGGGCAGCTGCTAGCAGCTGGTTGGAGAATATAAGGAAAAAACATAGACTGATCCTTTCTTGATTTATTCTCCCATTATTCATCATAAATGCTTAGTCATTTTAAAAGCTCCTTGGTAAAATAAATTAAAAACATACCATTTTCATGTTATCAAAATGGATATCAGGTCAGTAATTTTTGCATTTGCATTTATTTTAATGTACTAATTGGCTGGCAATAGACAYTTGATTGTTTTCTCCATTGTAAAATGTCATATAACATTAAAAAGCAATATTTGGTAGTTATTGGAAAAATATTTCATAGTTGGTATTTGCATGCTGCTTTCATTTTGCTCTTCATTTCCCTTTATAATCTAAAGTTGTTTTATACTTCAATATAAAGTCAAGAATTCAGAATTCATCCTAAAGCCAAAATGCTCACAGAAACGCCCTGGATCAAAAAAGCTGATGTTTCCTGTCATATTCAGGCACCCAAATTGTTCACTGTTCCATTTCTGGAAGCATTAAAGCTTTGCACTTATCCATAGGTCAGGCAGCTGCAAATCTGAACTGTGCCCATATTTAAATGTCTCTTTTTAAAGTAGAAGATGATTCAGACTAATTTGTTCTTGGCCTCTTACGAGCTCAGRCTACCACTTGAGTCCAATTATATGCTATGTCTTTGTGCTACTGACCTACAATCTACAGGGAGCTGAACTGAGGGCATCTTGTCTGCCTTCCGAAAGGATTTTGGGATAGTGATTTTGAATGTTTAGTGTGACATGAAGCCAATGATTTAATCTTTGGTATATTTGATTTAAGAACAGTGTTAGGCAGGAGTGGAGAGAGAATCCTGTTGTAAAGGTATTTTCAAGTATGAGGGGTTTAAGCCTTTAGCAGTGATTATGATGTGCATTACAAAATGGGTAGTACGTGCATCTAACATTTCCCATGCAACTCCACATCTCTCTTGGCTGGGAGGTTAATAATTAAACTTTCTAATAGGATTTATTAATGGAGATTATAATGCTTCAAWAATCAAAGATTCAAGATAAATTTTAAGTTAGGAAGATGTCAAAACAGGGTGCCTTTTAACACAGAAACCTTGGCAATAGACATGAAACTGAAAAAGAAAAAGAAAWTGTGGGCAAATAGAGAAGATGTGCTGAGCTCAATGATTCATGCTTTGTATGGAGTGTTCTCTGCAGATAGTCATGAACTCCTTGGCTACATGCAGAAGAAACTTCCATAGGTGGCATGGTCAGAGCCTTTTTTGACTCCTTTCTGCAGGGTGTTGCAATCTGTTTGTCTTTCCCAGTGCAGGCAGACGAGAACAGCAAGCGGGAGCAGTCCRGGTTACACAATTTTTTGCCAGTTCCAGCAGACAGCATAGCCTGAGGGCAGGCAGGGAACGCACCTTGGCCTGTTTCAGCCCTCCCTTGGCAGACTTGATTGTAATCAATCTTCGTGCTGTTAAGTCTCCCTCCTGGTAGTYTAGTCCCACCAGCTTCCTAAAATCTGTTTTGGCAATTTTTCAAATCCTGGAGGCATGCAAAGTCACACTGTTACCAATGTCAACCTGAAGTGACTCAATGTTCTGACTGTTTTTAAAAATGAAATAAACTTCCTCTTTGTGTTGCTCAGCTTTCATATGTGATGTGCATGGCTGGAAAGGGAATGAAACATAAATGGTGCAAATATAGATATTAATAAACTCATGAAAACATTGAGCATCTGTTAGTCCAATAACTTATTTAAATTTATTTGAAACAGTTCATCTYAGAATACTCCCTGAGTGGAAAAAAACTGGGGAAGAGTGCTCCACTTTACTCCTCTTCAAGGTTAGTTAGTAAGGTGAAATGCACGCGATATGAAACAATCAATGCAGCAGAACCACCACAGTTATTAATGGGAAATAAATATGGATTGCAGATGTGCTGTCTCGTTGCAAAAGAAAGTGGGTGATTTATAAATTGCCAGTTATCACTTTGAAATACCAGTCCTCACAGAGCATCTGAACTGGATTTATTTTGAAGGAATGATCTGGAGCAGAAGGTTTTACAGCTTGCTGTTGTTCTCCTTGAAAGCACTGAGACAAAACAGTGCCTGCAATAAATCACATGCTGTATACCAAACATTGTTTACATGTTTTCAAGTGAGTTGCTAAACTAGTACAAAAGAGACYAAATTCCCATTGGTTCTTGATAGAGATCCTTTAGGAATTATACTCTAGTTTCTCTTAGGGGAGTATATTCATAAATCAATTTGTGGTTTAATCCCCACAGAGAATGTATTTCTTCTAAAAACCTTGACTGTGTCTTTGTGTTTGAAGACAAATGTAATTGATTTTACAAGACTGATCTTTTGATCAGATTAGTTTATTGGATTAGCCTTTTATCATCACCAGGATTTATTTGTTTTCCATGCTGTATTTATTTAGATATTTTATCAAAGGTTTTTGTACACTGTGTGATTGTCTTTTAAAGGATTAGAACTTCCAATCAGTTTTTTGGAAGGAAACTTTGYATTTATCACATGAAAAGTTGGTTAAGGTTCACTGAGAGTCAAATTCCATCATGCCTCTCATGAGAGTGTTGTAAGGGAGCAGTCAGTTCAAACGTCCAAGGAACAGCCTGAGTGGGAAGACTGACATCTATGGCAATGCCAAGCACCCCTGGAAAGGGGATTTATAGGGGGAGGCTTTACCCAGGGTGCTCCTCTCCAACAGCTGCAAGGTGACATTGCAGGCACAATGGAGCACAAGATAGGGATGAGGTTTATACTGAGGCACCTTTAGCACCTCAGCTGGCTGTAGGAAGAAATAACGTTTAATTWCAGCTTCAAGTATACAGATAGTGTGCTTTCTTCTTCTCTTCTGCCCACAACTTGCATTAACCTTTGTATTCACAGTCAGCTTAGGATGTTGTGAATTTATACTTTTGTTTGACTTTTACCCTAACCTGACTTGTAGTAAGGGTGGTTTGAAGGTAACTGGCTTTCATAAAAGCATTTTTTCTTTGAAAGATTGACTACTCAGAAAACTAAGGAGCTAACACAAGCTGCATCCAGACTCTGTTCTACTTTGTCTTAGCAGACTGTACAGACTGTTTAAGAGCTGGTTTTTTAGGGGTTGTAAACGAAAGCACCTTTTGGTAACCAGCAACAGCCAGGAGGATTCATCAGCATGCAGCGAGTGGGAAGCTCCCAGAGGCTCTCTCCAGGCTTTGTAGCAAATCTGTAATTTCCACTGCTGCTCATGTGGCTGTGTGTCTGAAGAGAGCTGGCACTGGGAGCAATCAGCAGCACTGCAGATTGGGGCACCTMMCAAGGTGCTCAGCACAACAGACACYCGCTGGCACATGCTCTGGAAAAATGTAGTTCAAGGTTCTGGCTGACTTTCTAGATTTATATTGGCCTGCTGTAAAGAGCTTGTAACCATTGCTCAAGGAATTTGATGTTACCACAGTCTGACCCAGTGCAAGAGGTAACAGTGCAGCACCCATTTCAGTAGATTCTTGACATACTGACTGCTTGCACATCCATGGGTTATGCTAGCCACTACTCCTTGAGTTTTATTGCTAAATCAAATAGTTGGCAGTGAAACACAATATCCTGCCAGCTTGTGAAATTCTCATTTAGAAACAAGAGTGGCTGACCCCATGGTAATGCAAAGAGCATTATATTTAKCTTTGTTCTCTGTTTATATGCAGACAAAATCAGTAGTGATGCACTAGAGAACACCATGACCTCTATCCCCATCACTTCTTGTGCAAGTGAGAGTCACTAAGTACTTAGTTTTTGTGAAACCACAAGAACATGAAAAATATTTCCATTTTGGAAGCAAAAATACTTTTATTGGTATCATCTAARTTATCCTAAATCATTTACAACTAACCCCATGAGATACAGACCACATCCTCTGCTCATAACACTCCTTCTTGGTTTGACATGCATTTGGGCATCTTCAGGGAGCCTAAACAAAAATATACCCTTTGGTTTACAAAGAAACACTGGGTGCTGACTGTTGTATTGAGGYTGTTATTTCCAACAGCTGTGTTATAGGAATCTTCAGAAACAGAAGGAGTTCCAGAAATTGAACCTTTTCTGATATTTAACCTAAAYCTCCTGACTCAGCTTCATRMTGTTTCCTYGACCGTCACTGGTCATGAGAGTGACAAGATCAATGCTGTCCCCACACTTCCCATCATGAGGATGTTGAGGACTGCAATGAGGTCTCCCCTCAGTTTCCTCTTCTCCAGGCTGAACAGACCAAGTGACCTCAGCTGCTCCTCATCCAGCTCCTCCWRACCCTTCATCATCCTCATTRTCCTCCTTTGGTCACTCCATRATTGCTTAATGTCTTYYTYRTATTGTGCCCAAAGCTGCCCCCAGCMCTYGAGGTGAGGCCACCCCAGCCCAGAGCAGAGCGGGACAATACCCTGCCTGGCAATTCTGTGCCTGATGTCCCCAGGACAGGGCTGGCMCTCCYGGCTGCCAGGGCACTGCTGGCTCATGTTCAACTTTCYMTCMRCCAGGASCCCCAGGTCCCTTTCCCCTGCACTGTTTTCCATCACYTCAYTCCCAGTCTGTCCRTACATCCAGGGTTGCCCCATCCCAGGTGCAGAATCCATCACTTTCCCTTCTTAGGCTTCACACAGTTGGTGATTGCCCCTCTCTAATTGGTCAAGGTGTCTCTGCAGAGTCTCTGCCCTGGAGGGAGYAGACAGAGTTTAATAGATTTTGACACCAGAAAAGACCATTTTGGTCAAGAATTCTGATTTTGTACACAGGAATTACATAATGTTTTCTTGTGGTTGCCACATTAGGATTCTGCTTCTTGGGTGGTGTAGAGAATGCCTTCTAAAACTGTAATTTTAAAACTTGAAATGATGAAGAATTGGGTTGCTGCAGCTATATATTAGCATCTATAGAAGATGAAATATGCAGCTAAGATAAAGATCATCACACTGAAAAAGTCCATAAAACCAGGATGTGCTACCTTTGGGTGTAACGAGCTGAGCCATTCATCCAAGTCATCCCACTGAAATTATTGTGATCTCAAAGGGCAAAAAAAGRATGGTTCAGAAGGAATTAAAACATCAGTGTCCAGCCCAGTGTGGATGATGAACCTGCTTGTGTTCATATTTAACTATAGTCTCACAGACTATATTGTGTCTGAATTTACAGTCTCTATATGGTCTAATATATACAGTCTCTGTATATAGAGACTGTATATATTGATATATATAGAATTGCATACATATAGAATATATATGTCTAGATTATACATATTGATTATAATAAAACATATATAGTCTGTAAACTATACCATCTCTGAATAGTCTCAGAGAAAATAAAACACCAATAGCAAATAAAGCAGAAAACTCYTCAGGCAGACTCCAAGCACCAAGATTACACTGTTACTTGAATTGGGAGAAACCTCCTTGTGCTCAGAAATGTTTCAGGAAAACATTTCTTGACTAAACAATTTTCTAGGAGGAAAAAAAACCCAAAACCTCTTGCAATATTCTTCTTGCTACTTAAAAAAGTGCAATTTTTTCCTATGTTTAGATGCAAAATTATTGCAATAAATATAGTAAATTACATTATTTGAAGCTTATTTTATTTTTTAATTTTTATTAATTTATTTTATTTTTATTTGAGGTTATTTTTATTTTGTTTTTCCTCACTGTTGTTGTTAGGCATGCTTGTCCATTTGTATGATAGAGTTGCTATGTTCACCTCCGAATCAGAGAATTCAAAATATCTTAGAATACAATAGGCTGGTCAGGCAAGATCAGGTGGGATTTAGCCATATAAACCTTCATCTTTCAAAAGCAGAATTGTTTTTTCTGTTAGCAGCATCCATTAAGAGAATGTATATCCATTCTTTCTCCAGTCTAATTGCTGCTTTGCTAGAAGACTTTTTCCTGACAGTCACCAGGTAGATTTTTCTCTCAGTATGTARGGGAATATAAAGCAGAAATCAAACAAACAATTGAAAGTTCAAAGAATTTTTACAAGCAGGAAAAAGAGATGCATTGATTAATTCTTTCTTTAACATTCCCATTATTTAACTTCCATTTGAAACTAAAAAGGGAGAAAAATATAAATGAAAGACAAAGAGAAATCTATAAACTCTTTGTTTCCCCTGAAAGATATGTCTCTTTCAAATCTCTCACATGCCATGTTTGAAGCAGGTTGCAAGCATCAAATCATGTTAAGCTCGACTTACTCTAATGCAACATGAAAGATACAGCCTGAAGTAATGCATTACAACGTGACTTGTCACATGTGGGAATTTCTAAAAGAAAGCAATTTGCTGATAAAACAACACAATTAAACAATGGCTGGTTTGAATAAAAATGCAATATCTTCATGATGTGTCTTAGGCTGGGATTATAAGAGATATTTTGGTCGGAGAAAAGGATTAATATCCTGTCTGTGACTGAGGTAAGAAAAGGAGCATTTGGCAGAGCAGCTGTCCTTGGCAAAGGCAGTGGTTTGAGGCAGGCATTGCACATGAAGGAATACTTCCACCACTGCAGTGGTCAACATCAGAAGAGCAATGTTTGCCAAATGTGCATGAAAGCACACCATAAACCTCTGACACTTGTGGTCATCAGATACCTTGAGGCTCTTCATTCAAGAGTCTCAGTGCTGTGCTTTAAGGCGTGTCAGGCAGAGGTTGTTCTTGCAATGATTTTGATTATTTGCAGTTCTTTTCCTTGCTCTCTGTTCTTCCCTCTCCTGTTGCAGGCAGGTCACTTCTCTGTGACCACAGCAGCCGACAGGACTTGGGGATCCTCATAAAACCAGACCCACGGTCAGCTGCACATGAGTGTCAGATGCTCCCTTTAATATGGTTTTCATAYCTCACTCACTCTGGTGAAATTGTATGCTTTTCAAAAATCCCCTTCTTTGAAAGAAGAAGCTTCTTGTTTCCTAGTTCCATACAGCAGTGGGTCTCACCAAGCTAAGGCTGCTCACACAAACAAGGTGTTGGTGACCATGGGAGTTCAGGTTTGTAGTAGTAAAGTAGTTCAGGTTTGTAGAAGTAAAACTTTCTGTACTGTTCCTCCTGACAGCACCAGCTGGTGACTCCAGTCTGCACTGCTGTCACCTGCACCTGGAGTAAATAAAGAAGGCATAAAGGAGTAAAGCTGAGTGGGGTGTGCAGCTGCACAAATGCCACGTCATTTAATACAGGAGTTTAACACAAACTGTTGAGATAACCCGGTAAAAGGGAAACACAAGTTGTACAAGGGGAGAAGAAAGGGCAAAGGCAAAGAGGACTCCATGGGAATGGAAGGGGAGCAGAAGCAGTGTTTATGGTAGGAAAMGGGATAGGGAGGGCAAGAGTTCGAGCAGCAAGTACAAACACCATCAAAATAAAGGGCAAAATGCTGTTTGCTTTCCCAGATGACAACGGCGATGATAAAATGACTCAYAGCATGGTATTGCTGGGAGCCCCAGAAAGGCTCTCTTCGTGCAAGGACAAGGRTCTCACATCACCTCTCTGAGGCAGMAGGGCCCCAATGTCCAGGCATTGTGAGGTTATGTTCCCAGAATACCATGGCAAGGTACTGGGAAATTGTTTAAACCAGAAGGATTCCTCTTCTGCATTCTGAATTTTAGAAAATCCCAATGGAAAATTAGAGCATATGTTTTTAACAATGATGTCTTTTTGTATAAAATCCACTAAACAATCACACATCTAGAAAGCCCTTACATGATTGACAGTGTATTTAAGAGTAGGCAAGCTGGGAATAGAAAAGGTTAAACTTCAAGGACAATTTAACGAGCAGCAGAAAGACATTTGCATATGTAGTGTCTGAAACAGGAGCACAGAAGTGGAATACAAGGATCAGCAAGTACAGCCATGGTCACTGGCAAGCACGTCACAGCATTTGGTCCATTCTCTTTACAGCCCACAAAACACTTCTGTGTGCCCTATTACCAGCTAAGGGGCTGTAATGAGAGAAAATGTCACAAGCACATCAGAGGAAGAGAGCAGAAGATGGATAAAAATCATGACTACTCTCGCAYCTTGCCATAGCAGGTCAATCCTGCTGCTCTTGAGGAACAAGCTTCACTTGCATTGGACATTGAGATGTTTGTCTCTGAGCCTCAGTCCTTTCTCYGCCTTTGTGCCTGTATAAGAGGAGGAGAGAGAATCTGCTGTCATTTCAATGCTAAAGTCCTTGGAATGGCAATGAGATGGAAAGAGTCACATGTATAATTGTCTCCAAAGGTTATGCCCTGAATTCTTCATTTCATRGTGATGGCCAGGGGTTAGGGAGATGTGTATGCGCTTGTGTTTCAGTAACAGATTTTTTTAATTCTTAAAAACATGTGACGTGTGGATAAAATTCATCTCTCATGTAAAACTGCGTCAATTTAACGATGTATTTTCAGRGATGAATTTGCGTCTACTCATTTAAATCAGATCCAAGTGACTAGAAAGCCCCATGAGCAATTTTAAATAAAAAAAAAATAAGAACTGGTAAATAAAAACATCTGGTAGATGATTAAGTTCCACATATTGAGTTTTATTAGGAATAGCTGATATAACTCTAAGAGAGATTTTGCATGTAAGCGTTATTTATTTACATATGGTTCCTGAGTGGTAAAGAAACATGGAGGGGACAGCAAAGCTRTTGAGAGACTTAAAGCTTTAACAATGGTCTTGAAATGTGCTGCTTCTTCATTTATTCYTCTTCTTTTGACTGTTGTGTGACTGCAATTTTCAGGAAAAAAAAAATTACAGTCAATTCCCTCCATGCTGTTATACTTGGTGCCTTTAAATTAGACATCTATATTGTCTTTGTGTAAATGGGCTGCTAGGGAGAGGGGAGGGAAGAWTTCAGACCATCATCAGAACTGATTTTCATCAGAAGATCCCTGGGAGGATTTGGACACCTCTGACCTGCCACGTGCTGAAGGCACTTCACCTGTGGTTATGTGTCAACTTGAGGAGTAAACTTGTTCCCAACTAGAAGTGACTGTAAGTACGACAGCTTGCCCATAAGAGGTACTCTCCCAACAAAAACACTACCATGAACAGTCTGGTTCCATCAAAAAAAAAAAAAAAAAAAAAAAAAAAAAAAAAAAAAAAAAAAAAAAAAAAAAAAAAAAAAAAAAAAAAAATTGAGATTTCCAGCTAACCAGCAAACTCAGCAAGAGACCTGAGAGAACCTTTGTTATTCCTTTAATGTGAGGAAAGGCCCTGGACTACACCCAAAGGTGTGTTAAACTGCCAACACACTCAGTATGTCTGTGTTAATTTATACATCCTCACCTTAAAATACACTCTTGACATTCCTAATTATGGAAATCATATATCTGTACAAACATGACTTCTGTTATTAAWGTTCTGCACACCATCAGAAAGGGAGAGGAATTAACCCTGGTGAAATGCAAGAGAGCTGATGATCCAGGCATTTCAGGGTGAGCTGGTTGTGCACCTCTTCTGTCAGTGAGACGGGGAAGGGCTTTGCATGCCTGTGCTGTGGGTGCATGAGGTTGAGAAGTGCCAGACAACAGCATCACAAGGATTTTTACAGTCCCAGACCTCCAGAAATGCCTGTCAGCAAGGACTGAYGTCCTATGTGTCCTTTCCTTTCTCCTTCTGCCCTAGACAAGGGCAAAAGTGACAAGAACGTGCCGTGGTTGCTTCTCCTGAGCTGCAGTCACACTACAGCACACCAAAGATGCACCGGTGCCACCGCTGCTGAAGCCATGAAGATGCAGATGTCCGTATGGACTACACAAAAGCTGAAATAAACACCATCCTGCTGTGCTAGGAACCTTCTTTGGAAACATTTCTGGGAGTGATAGCTTATTTATATCAAATAATAATTGGATACAACTGCACTTCAATAAGGCAGTCTAAGCCAGGGGGAAAGAAATGTTTTATACAATTTTGCTCCATTGTCTTTGCCTGGTAGTGGTATCCCAAACTAACAGCTTCACTTTCCATTGCACTTTCTCAAATGGGAGYCTGAAAAGCTTTTAGCTGTGCATGTTCTTGATTATTTTTATTTTTAGGCTTTTATCCTCCAAAGCCTTATTTAAGACAATAGTGACATTAATTATAATGGGACTGCCTTACTTGCATGAGTAAGAACTACTCAAAGCTTTATCAGATTGTATCCAAGATCCAAAGTAGACAAGAATGTGTAAGCCAAGAGYTTGTGGACTTTAACACTTTCCTCACTTTTAAGTGACTAAATCACACCATAAATAAAATAGACTAACGGGATAATTAAACAGCCTGAGTGTAGCAAGGGGGAATATTTCAATAACAAATATTGCTACCCATATACCTCAACAGAATGTGCTAAAGTAAACAAAATGATAGCATAATTATAGTCATTCCAGTTATGTTAATTAGGCTATATACACGCTTCATTGATAAGCAACTGTGGTGCAAAGAAGTGCTGTAAGCCTGATACTTCCTCGGTTAGCAGCTTTGTTGTGCATATGCTGCTGTTATGATCTGAGTCGCATTAATGCAGAGCAAAAAACCCACAACCCAAACCTAAAAATAATGGTAATGGTACTGGTGTGTGTCAGCACAGGCGTGGTGAAAGGTTCAAGCTGCACAGCCCGGCGTGATGTTTTTCTCACACTGCATTCAGGTTCCCAGAGATTGCCAACAAGGCTTCCCAAAACAACATCCCAATAAATGCAAATACACAGCAAACATCGCAGTTAGTTGTGCTCCACAGAGGGAGCCCTTTACACCTGTGTTTTGCTGACTCCATATAAACAACACTCTGCAAGGTGGTGTTTTGGATTGCAGCTGCTCAGAATTTAACATCACATCTTTTATTTTTTTTTTTTTTTTACAGAAGTATCACTTCTTTTTTTGGGTGTAAGATTTTTTTTTCCCTTAAGTGTAATATTTCACAAAAACTGTTGTTGATCTCTTAAAATATTAACTTTTGTGTGAGAAAGAAATCTTTTAATGGAAGGAAATATGGCCTTGCTCATTTTTGGTGATTATTTATGGAGA
>NW_026623355.1:1570087-1575995 GCF_030028575.1 Malurus melanocephalus
ACGGAGTAGAAAACACTTCATAAAGCAAAATTTTAAAATAGGATCAACAATTTTGACAAAACATTTTATAACAGATAAAGGGCTCACGTTTTTAAACAAACAAAKAAATATTTGGAAATTTACCTCTTGAAATACCCTAGGTTCTCTATCAGTTTCAATCTTAAACATGACTTATGATACTTCAAGTAATTCTTTTTTTATTTATTCAATATTTCTAACTTTGAAAACTTCTGATTGCTGAAGAAAACCTGATTTTTATATTTTTACTAGTTTTCCTGTGTCATTAAACTTTTTTCCTACTGCTTGTTTGGGCTTCTGTTACTACCATTTAGGTATATCTCTACTATTTAGTGGAAAGATGCCTGAAGCAGCCCCATCCWCACTGAGCCAATATTATGGCATCCCCAATCAGCAATTTGGACAAGATGTTGCAGTGCTGTGCTGAATGGTCTCAGCCTTTCTCCTGAAGTGTCACTTTGCACTGTCCAGACACAACTTTAGCAGAGAATTAGGCCCCAAATTGTCAGGGAATAGAAAGATCAGTGCAGGATCATGATGGAATGCAAGCACTTCGATGAGGCTGGAGAAGTCAAAAGACTCTTTTTAAGTTGCAGTTTGAGCAAACCAGGTTACATTTTTACCTACATCAGGCGGTTACTCTGCGATCTCTATTCTGCTAGTAGGAGTTATAACCTCTGTGTCTTGGCCCCTACCCTACTTTGGAGAGGTCACCATCATTCAAAAATATATCTCAAACTTTAAAACATTATGAGACTAGTTAAAGAAACTGAAAATACACATAGAGTAGTAATTATTCACTAATTATCCACTTTTATTTTCTTCAGCTGCTGATGTGGCTATTACATTTCAGAGTAACTGGTGTTTTGTCATGGAACAGCAGCACCCCAAGTAAACCTGGCATTCTCAGTTCTGAGGCTCAGCTGCAGACCCAGCACTGCACAGAAAATTTTGTGGCACAGGAAACAACATGACAAACCATCCCCAAAGGAAGATAGTTAAAACAACATTAAGAAACATTTTTCTTGCTGTTGCAAGTGTAAAATAAAAAGAGTTACAAGCCCAAAATAAAACATACTATTAAAGTCTCATTTTTCCCCCAGCCTGGCAGATTTACTTCTAATGGATTGAAATAGCCAAGAATTAAAGTTTATTTTCTAGGAATTTGATCTGAAATACTTATATGAATCACACTAAACTCCTATGTCAGTTTCTTTCACTTTGAAAAGTATTAAAAAATCCTCTGACCTGAACAATACCTCCAGAAATAATGAAGGACTTTCTCCAAATGCTACAAATAATGAGGTTCAACCCTGCAAGACTTTCTTCTTTGTATTCAGCAGATCTTASGCAAAGCTGAACTTACAAGAGAAACTCACTAATGCCTTTCCCTGACTGCAAGACTGGAACTTAAATGTGCATGTGGAATTTTTCACAATATGTTGTGTTTGTGGTTTTAATTATCATCATAAGCGCCACAGTTAATCTGTAGTTCAACATGTGAAAATGTTTATACAGTTTTACATGATGGCTTGCTAACACATACAAACATTTAGGTTTAAAGGAACATTGCGGGCTGGGTCCTCATCACTTTATGAACCCTTACGTCAGCCATCTGGAAACCCTCCCCAGCCCTTTCACCACCTGTGGCTCGGCCACCCAAGCTCTTTCTCCTTCTGACCTCACCCTCTCTAGCCAGAAACAGAAAGAAATCCTTCTCTGCCCAAATACAGAGGAGAAGCAAAGGTGGGAGACACTCAGAAAGGAGGATTTCCATGGTGCAGAATCCATCAGAAATCAATGCATAAAGAGTAATTCTGAAATGACCATGCTCTTCATCAATGGTTAAGGTTGGAGGTGGGTTTTCTGCAGTACACAAACAGGAACTTGCTGGCAGGGGACCTTCCTCTTATTCCAGCATATGCTTGATGCCTGGCAGAGGGGGAAAAAAACATGGCAGAGAAGGATGCAGAAGCATAGGAAAAACCATGGCAGAGAAGGATGCAGAAGCATAGGAAAGCTCACCGTGCATAGGCACTTCCTCACCAACACAACAGCCACACATTGCACTGTGTTGCCCAGCACAGGATAACCTGGCCACCATTCCATGGGAATGTCCAAATACCCAAAAGCCGTGTTCTTTACCTCCAAMCAAAAGATGCTGGCTCTGTCAGAGCATTCAGCTGGGTGTAACTGAACATTTCAAAGCAGAGATYATTGCTTTTTTCAGTTTATTCCTTCAAACTGAAGCAATACCAACTGAGTGATGGTGCTCCAGTAAGAGAGGATGCTGAAGCACATCAGCAGGCTGTGGGATGTGCACTCAGAAGGGAGTGGGTTCCTGTGGCTCCAAGAGCAATGCTGTGAGACTGTGACACCTCTGCACTTTTGCCACTGGGACTGCCCCACAGATTACCCTGCAGGACCAGATCYTTCTCTCCTTTTCRAGGAGGAAAAYCCAATTGCTCATCCTGAACCCAAGWGGTCCATTCCGTGTCTGATGGGGGAGGAGATCACTGACCTCTTCATAACTACCCACAGACCAGAAACCARAAATATTAATAAAAGATGAATCTTCATAAAGTCTGTCAAGCAGTTCTCAGAGTGCTCTGAGCTTCTAATGTCAGACTCTTATGAGGAAAAAACACTAGTACTGGCTTTCATCTTTTTCTCGAAAACTTCTTGCCTGCTGACAACAGACATGGTAGAATTAAAAAGGGACTTGAATTATTTGTGCTGCATATTGCCAGTGGTCTTCTGATAAACTAAAAATAAATTGTAAAGAAAAAATGTTACAGAAAAGAGCATAAAGAAGTAATACAGCTAAAGAACACAATTGGAGTGGCAGCTTTTTCTTTTAGCAAAAAATTGTAAAAAGCTTTGGAACAGTTACTCATGCATGATCAACCCAATTTCAGTACAAAGTTTAAAGGTAATGAGGTACATTTTTGACCGCACAACAGGCTTGATGAAATCCTTATTCTTTCTTCTTAAAATTCTTCTGTGCAAATCATGTAAGAAGTATGATGTGTATGATGTGTAGCAAGTAGTAAACTATGATACACCAATAGAACATAAAAAGCAACCCCAGAATCTAGAAGGCCAAAATGCCGTCTTTTGTTTTACCATTAAGGCGTTACCAAACTGCTTAACATCTTCATGTCCATTCCAGCATCTCTCTAAGGCTCAGATCCCACGAGACTTTAAAAAGAAATTGTTYCCACTTGAAGGAGTTCTTCTAAAACACTATTCATGCAGATGCAGCAGAACCAAACCACTTCCCTGAGTATCACAAACCCTCCTAATAGCAMGGATGTGATGAGAAAAGCAACATAAATCTAAATATTCATGGAAGTTTGTTGAGGGCACAGTTTAAACAGCTGTGAAGAAGCTTATTCTGCATCAAATCAATACCAGTCTTTGGCGTGTGAAAACAGGAACATCTTCACTCAAACCCAAACTAAATAACACATCAAGTTYMTTCTGCTTCCAGATAAATCATATAYTTCCAGATCTCTCATAACATTTTAGAAGTACTCCTTGGTGAAAATGCAAAAAATAAAGATTGTACACTACTGTGTATGTGTGTGCTCAAAGCAACTGTACGTTAGTTCCAGGAAAAGATTTATGCAACCCCCCTGATCCCTTCATGGTTGATACAGACATATCAATGCTAGTTTTTGGAAGGGTTTATTCTAAGCTCCTCTTTCATTCCAGCCAATAAGCTATTTATTGAGTAATTCACTGTAAAAACGAATTATTATTATGAGTCTGTTAAGGGTCTAAGGTGGACCTGCATACACCTTACATACTTTTTATATTTTTGCTAATAGATAGGTAAATGAAATCATAATCCATCAGAGAATAATGTTATTTTTACCACAGAAGACGTCCCTTTCATTCAACAGTTCCACTTGGACTAGGATAAGCAATAAAAGGAAACTAATTCACCTCCCATCAAATACCCAGCCATTCTGTCCTCCCCTTTCAAATGCTTACAAGTGTGGGATGTTTTGCCCAATGAAGTTATGGCAACAGCTCCTGTGATACGCACAGGTCTGTCTGCGCTGCTCAGTCTGGCTATGCCATCATCAGCGAGCTCACATTATTTCTTCCCCTGCACTTTCTATACCAGACAGTTGTTTGGAATATAACTACATCTTACAAAGAAGCTCCCAGTAGGCAGAGTTGCCCAACTATTGGAGGTACTGAAGGAGAGACAATGAAAGGATGTAGCTCTGTCTGTCATCCCGACACTCTGAAAACAAAGAGCACATTGTTGTAAATGTGTTGGGGACCAACAGGGTGAGTGATTCACGTTGAGTCATTTCTTGTTGCCTCTTTAGCAGAGGAAGGCAAAGTGTTTTCTTGTTTGCTGAGCCAAGCTAGACTAAAAACAGGTCATTTAGAGCAGCACCATCTTGTGGTTCCCAGTTAAAAAGGCCTGACCCAGGGCAGCCATTAATTGAAAATTTATATTTGTACACTAAAAGTTACAGTACCATTTAACTGGTGTTCTTTGCAATTTGTTAGATTTCARGTCTTGYTCAAAATAAATCAATCYGGAATGTGCAAACTCTGTAAATTCAGAAGCCATTGGCTCAAGACAGAATGAAAGATGGAGAATCTCATTTTCAGTCAGAAATCCAAATGTCTTCTAAGAAGTTTTGATTTRTTGCCTGCTGTGCAACTGTTACAGAGAGTTTTAGCCTGAGAAAAGAGAAATTACAGAACATTAGTGCTATCAGAAGACAGAGGAATAGATGGCAAACTTTTGAAAGGGCTGACAAAGACCTGGATTTCCTCTACTTTTGAGCAGAGATGGGGACAAAACATAATCAGTACCATTCCAGTGAGAAAGACCTGACTGTGTGAAGGGCTTTTTAATACACCTTTGTAATTGCAAGCATTTATGGTATTTCTGATGATCACTTAACACATGTTTTCACCAGCCACTTCCAGATAGATTTAAATTTCAGAGCACAAATACTTATTATAAAAGTAAACTTCTAACTGCATGCTGCAGAAAAAGCAGGAAAATGTTTCTGCTATCAAAGCTCATGTAAGAATTCTTCATGGGCAAGCTTACAAGGAGTATGCCATCTCTTGAAACAACCTGAAACAGATGCTGAACTACTTGAGGCTTAGTTCCTTGAGGCAATTTTGGTACTGTAAAGCAGCACAACCAGATGTCACTACCTGGAAGGCCTTCAACATTCATTGTACTTAACATAATGTGAAGATGACCAAACATTATCCAGAGCTGAAGACTAAATGCAGCAGAAAACATAACTCACCGTTAGTTCAGCATGGTCTTCTCTGCACAGTCAGTAAKGTTTGGATGCTGACCTTTAATACACACGTGACTAATATGGCTGAAAAGTAAAGCGYGGCTCCATAAGGTTCCATAATCAGAAAGGAAAATCCTGGAGCTGGAGACTTCACTGGGAGAAGTGTCAARSCTGTGCTGGAGAATGATGAGCTCCRAAGTTATTCTGTCCAATAGCATTTTCACTCCCTTTTAGGAAGAGGATGCAAGACCCACCAGAATGTCCCAAATAGGGTACATCTATACATATTGCTTCCACAGTACCTTTTGGGTTTTTCTCAGTTGTATCTTCCAATAACTGMGGTGAAAGAGTATCCTTTCACCCCAGTCCCACTCCCAGTCTGATGAAACTTCACAACAGTGTGCTTCTTTCACAGATCAAACTTCGGTATTTAAAAGAACTGCAGCAAAGTGAGATTTCCTGTGAAAAATCCTCCTCTTTGAGTTTTATCTCCAATCTAATTCTTATTTCAAGTAACAGTGAATCATGGAAACAATAGTTTCATTGTACAAATCACTGACTTAAAATTATTCCAAAAGCAGTTCTACATGCTATTCTAT
>NW_026623355.1:1576095-1606217 GCF_030028575.1 Malurus melanocephalus
AGATTTATTATTAGTCCATTTACTTCTCTCCTTGCTGATTGAAATTCGGGGGTTAGCTGTATTTATATACCATCTATTCCAATTGATTTTATTTTAATTTAAAGAAAAATCAATAAATGTTCATTCTTTCTAAGCTAACCACATCAGGAGAGTTTGTGAGACTTTCCAAGAAGTATCTACTATGCAAAACCCATGCACGATTCAAGATTGCAGAACCTCGGAAGAAACGC
This sequence comes from Malurus melanocephalus, assembly GCF_030028575.1. NCBI lineage: Eukaryota > Metazoa > Chordata > Aves > Passeriformes > Maluridae > Malurus > Malurus melanocephalus. The sequence continues at coordinate 1,576,326 of NW_026623355.1, forward strand.
ACAGATAATGAGTTGCCTCTTGCAAGGACTCCAAGGATATTTTATTTGCAGAATAAGGCAGAAGGTTGAAGCATAACCTCATTCCCACACAAAACAGAGTGTGTGGCGTTGTACCTCCTGTATATCACAGCAAGTCTCTGCACTGGTCATTTCCTCAGAAGTTATTTTTCCTAAACTGTAAAAATTGCTCCCAAATCAAAGCCATGCCAAGGTTCAGAACTGAGATGCAGTAATACATACAGCAGAAATCAGGGTTAATGTTAGAGGAGCATATACCACCTTAACTATAGCAGTGTTTAATAAATGACACTTCTGAAATACAGCAACTGAATTCTACCGGTGTTATTAGTAAGCTGTCTCCTGTACTGAAGGAATGAACAAGGACAATATTGTTACTTATAATTCAGAGCTTGCTTGTATGAAAAAGACATGTGGCATCAGGAAAATGTAATTAATTTGGTGGTATAAGCCTTCATAAATTATCAAGTATTCCCAATAGCAGTCCTGCAAAACTTACAGAGAACATGAGCTGCCTTTAAATTACTTAGTTTGCTTGCTACCAGAATTCTTTTAAGGTGGTTAGATACTGACACAGTATTAAATATGCTCAAACTATTGTAATGGCTGACATATTGAGCCACCTTTAATTAAGACCATAATGTTCCTTTGGGTCATGCCTAAGACAGTAATCTGTGTCCAGAGGCTGTCACTCTCTTCTCTAATGGACTACAGCACACAAAAATTAATTATAGGGGAAAGGTTGCTCCTCCAACTGGGACTGGAGATTCGAACACAAACGTTTTGCTGTTGATCGAAATGAGTAGCTCCTTTTGCAACAGCTAATACAGTTTCTGTCACATAGCACTTAACCCTCTCTTCTAGCATTAATATGAGCAAATTTGTTGCCCAAGGGGAAGTTTTTACATTTTTATGCATTCATGAATTTGTTCAATGTGATGCCATCAAAATTTTGCCTGTCCAAAAATCAGGAACGAAACTGCATTTTAAAAATTCAAAGGAAACATCAGAGCTCCCAGCCATAAGATTCTTGTAAAAGTATATCAATAGAAACAGACTGCAGCTAAATGAAGATTTAAAAATATCTTTAACTCCTACTTGTCTAAATTTTTAAACATATTTRTTTAGAACCTGATAATGCTTTTAGCAAATATTCAATGATGAATAATTTTATAGGAGGGATTGGTTGCAGACACAGTAGGTTTTAAGCAAACAATGTAAAATACTACTTAGAAGAGGATTTCAAATCATGGATAGTACTGCCCATTGGCCAAGACCGTTAACATTTTGACTCTTGGAATGAGAGAAAGCAAAGCTGCAGGAAACAGAAAGAAAAACATTCCCTGACAAAGRTACCTTCATGGTAAACTCCAGTTACTTGTGTTTATCAAAGAATCCTCTTGTGTTGCGAGCTAACCACAAAGATTTCATAACTCACCATCAAAGTCACCGAAATACTCTGCTGGGTTAAAGCACATCTGCACAGTGTTGACACTGTGTTTGTTCCTGCCTACAAGAGGAATGAGGGAGAGGGAAACGTGACTTATTGCAAATATTTAAACTGAAGCAAGGGGTTAGGGATGGAGGAGAAAAAGGCATAACCTAAGTAGTAAGYTTGAAGACAAATTGCTGACTAAAAGGAGGAGACAGCAATGATTGTCTTGACACAGGATAGCCCATGCAATTTTTCAACAGATGATCATCAAAATTCAGAGCAGCAACTGCCAGAATGTATCTGCAGGGCCCCTCCTCCAGCCTCAGGATCCAGGCAGCTCCCAGGAMCCCCAGGGGAAATCTTTCAAGCACCAGTGTTCCCTATTTCAGTAACACCTGAGATGATTAAATGAACAATGAAACTCAGCTGTAAATTTGCAGTAAGRTTGCAGTCTGCAATCTGAATAGTATTAAGAGGAATGAAATAAAAATGAAATCAATGCTCACAGGATAATGTAAATCAGATGCAAATAAGCTTCCATTTTATTTGTCTTTTCTTTGTTTCTTTCTAATAATGGCATATTTAGTTCATGAAGCGCACAACATTTATTTTAAAACCTGGTGACTCTATTATTTCAGGGGATTTCTTAGCAGATAAGGACATAGTAGGTTCCCATTCCCATGAATAAAATGAACCCATATCTATATCTGTGAATGAGTTCAAAATGCAAGCCAGAATCAAATATATGAATATGAAATTACAAAAATATAATTCTTATTGCCAAAAAATTACAGAAGCAGGCATTTGTCTATYAGTACATTCTCCACGGAAGCAGTGCCAGTGTGGGCAGAATGGTAGCATGCTGTAATGCCCTTTTTTTACAAACTCTTTGCCTGTTATTTCCAGCTCACACAAACACATCTGTGTCATATATGTATCAGTGATAAAAGCACTATGCATCCATATTTTCTCTGATCAAATTGCCTGAAAAGGTATCCTAATCACTGTCCTTTCCAGAGCAATCTAAACATGCAATACTTGCAGTGTGTGYCCCTAGGATTTTAAGGTTGCAGGTTTCAGGTTTGGTTCTGCCATCAAACTGACCTGATTAGGTCAGATTCCCCAATGTCAATAAACCAGCTTCCTGGTCTGATGTTTGGAAATATTCCACAGTTCATTTGTTTTCTGAGCTGCAGTATAATTTGCCTCTCTAAGACAAACCCAGCCCTTATGAAAGCTACCTATTYATCAATCCAGATATCTGACCCAGCCCTGAAGATAATGGCTAAAAAAAAAAAAAAATCAACACCTACAAAACACCTACAGAATTTCCTAATGTCTCTGTAGCACTGTGTAAGTACTTCAGTCCTAGTAAAACTGTGTTGAAGCTAGCAGTCATTGTTCAACCTGCTCCAGGCCTGCCCGACATAAACCACTGCCAGCTGCCAGAAACAAGCTGGAAACTGTTGATGAGAGTTTGTGTTTTGGTTGATCTACTGATACAGCAGAGGCAGTCTTTCTCATATTTCCTTAATTTTTAAAATTAATCCCTCCTTTGATTGACCTTARAGCAATAATCAACAGCTGAAGGAACCAGAATTCAGAAAGATTGCTCTATATTTCTGTTCTCATTTTCAATGTCTGAATATTTAACAAAACCACAAAGCCAGTCCTTCGASTCTGTCATAGCTCCTGGCTCATGGCATAGGCAGACATGACTGTGGAGCAAACATKGCACATCTGTCTCAAAAATTCACTTTTGAAACCCAGTATTAAAACTTTCTTGGTGTAATCTGCTCCAGGATGAATGCAAAAGCAGGCCCTCAGTCTACATGGTGTTTTYATACATTCAAATAGCCTGAACAGTTGGAAGCCAACACAAGTGCTTCAAGAATGCCCTGAAAATCTCTCATGGAGCTTGTCAGATCAATATCAATAACCAGCAGGAAAGATGTTTGAACCGAGACAATTGGAAGSAAATCTGTTATGATACTGCTTTAGTCTTTGAAGCAAAGTGTACAGCCAAGCTGGGAGCCAGGAGAGAGAACAAGAACTTCAAAGAAGTTCAAAGGAACTTCTCTTTCTTTTCACTACCACTCTTTGCTCAGCTATGTGTTTCTGCCAGAACAGATTGTTCTGATACCTTGGATTGTACAATGGCATCATCATATACAGAACTGGTCTCTGTCAACTGTACATACTAATAAGTACCAAAATAAACCAAAACTCTCAGAGAAGCAATGAGATCTTCCTGTCTTCTGTTGCAGTCTTGAAGACTGAAGCACAATCTTTCTGTCTTCTTAGTAGGCTGTCAGAAAAAATAATTCCAGACACAAAAAAATATTTCCAGACTTCTCCATATCAAATCTTTTGGGATTTGTATCTTTATCTTATATGCCCAACTGAGAAAATCAGGTAATGAATGGAAGAGACCACCAATCTATTTCATTAGTGTATGAATACATTTTAAAATTGCTTTGTTCCTAGAGCCAAATAGCTGAGAATCCTGCTTTGGTTAATCTTTGCCTAATGGACTGCTCTAAGGCAGCCTTTTTGATTAACTCCCAGTAGGGAGGAATAGCAAGGTGAAGTGTGASCAGAGACACTGTGAAAGAGTGGAAAAGCCACCCAGGTAGCTGGGCATCAGCAGGAAAAGCAGGGAAGCAATCCTGCTGCCCAGCYCTTAAGGAGACTGCACAGCTGAAGAGCTTTGGTCAGGAGCAGAAACAGAACCATTTGGGCMAACCCCCACAGGATTGCCAGGAACAGGAGCAGCAAACAGGCAGCTCCTTCTTCTGGGTTATTCCCATGCAGAACCGCTTTTCTTTGTGCCACAGGTACATCCTACTTTTCCAAAACTTTTGCATCACCTTATTCTATCATGTTCCCAATCTTGAAGTCTTTCTCTAGACTTTTCCACTTTTGTTGAATTACTCAAAGAGCAAGGATAAAAGGCCCCTTTCAAAACTCAGACGGTTGTTGTGAGATTCAATGCAGGCAGAGAGTTTGGGCTCCTCTAGATAGTGAAGTTAGAGTGGAAGAGGGATCTACCACCCATTATCACTAACATCCCATTTCTTTGTCATTATCACTTAATTATCTTGTCTTGTTTATTTAAACAACAAGGCAATTAAGAGGCATTGTCAATGGAACAGAACCCTGGCACAGGCGAATGGTCTCTGCTGTGAGATAAATGCCAAGATATTTAACAGGCAGCAGCATAACAGGAGAGAGATTGTTTCCAAAGCCTGGGCAGTGATTGCTGGAAAATGTGTGCSATTGTGCTTCGGGATCCCTTACAGTCCTCCTAATAGTCATTAATTGTCTGCTGCTGGGAAGTCCCCTGGTACTTTCTCCAGATATGGCTCATGAATACACCCAAAATATTCTGCTGGAGTTTGGCATTACCAAAAGAATGTTGTAAATACCAAACTCCCCAAACCAGAAAGAACGCAGAAAATAACAACTGGAAGTAGCAGTGACTTACAAGAAGTAGCTAAATATAATTTCATTAGGAGATTACTTGTGGGCCCCATGGGATGGAGTAAAGGCATTGTTCTRTCTCATCAGACCGGCAATTCATCTGATCAGTGACTGTTCTCTGACATTACAGAACAGGAAATTGTTCAAGGTGCATAATGTCTTTGCACCAGATAACAATAAAAGCACATGCCTGTAGGAGAAGTTTCTGCCCAAGATGTAGAACTAGTGGTGTTTTCCACCCTGAAGCAKCTACAATGATTTGTCATTTCATTGTTTATTCTGATACGATCATGCTAACCACTTGCACAGATTAATGTCTTTTGATTTTTGTCATGTTTTGATTTTTGTATTTTTTTTTTTAATTTGTCTTGGTTTGCTCAAATAAGAGTGGAAATTTGCACCTACTAGATGTGAAAGGACTACCAACCACAGAATGCTTATGGGAGAGGATTTGGTAGAAGTGAAGACACTTTGAATGCGCTGGTGGGAAGGAAAGGGGTAGGTTTGAGGTTGAAAGAAATTTGGGAGAGAAGCATCTAGGAGCAGGTGAGATGAGCATCCCATGAGGAACATTTCAGATACACACATTGAAGCCTAGCTTCAACCCTTACCCCAGCTTCACTGTCTGCTCTGTTGATGGAAAGATGGTCTTTGCAGGAAAGGGTTTCAATAGTCTAGTGGAATAATGCATATTTGTGGCAATGATTGACAAAAATGGCCTGAAAACTCCTTTTCCAGTTGTTCTTAAGAGTACAAAGTTCATGTTTTGAGTTTATGCTCATTTTTGTATAACCACTTTAATACAACAGAGATAACAGCAGACCATTCTGTGGGTTAGTGCTTTAAAAATGAATGTATTTATTTATTGATATTTTTAAGTGCTTGCTTYTTTCTTGTGGGTCTCCGGGGCCAAAGGTCCATCTCTGGCAGAAACACAGCACTTATGAGTCCCATTTTGAGCCTAGAAAATGCAATTGCAGAAATGGTGCACACTTTGGGGTTGAAACAGMGAATAAGAAATGGAATGGACAGATGGAAGGAAGTGGGACCTATCAACAAAGAAGCATCACTTGCTCTTTAATACTGTTTTGCTATTCTACCGTAGTTGTATATTTTCTTTTTTTTATCACCTTTTCTCAGTGATCACAAACACTGGGGAAATACTGGTGCTTGTGTTRCATAGATCATTGTGACAAATGGCACCACCACTTCTTCCTGCTCTCTTGGATGAGCAAGCTCCACCGCTTGGTTATCTAAAGATTATGTCCAACTTCAATTATCATTACTTATTAAATCAAGTTTGACTCAGAAAAATAATTAAATGCTTAAATTAAGGTATTCTACTTTGTCACGCACTTGGGTCTGCTGGCAAGTCTATGGAGCAGTTGCTAATATTGAAAATGAGATGAAAGATGTTCTAAATTTATCTCCCCAACATTTCCATTCAGCATAATAGTGAATGTTTGACAGTAACACATTGCTGTTGAGCCATTGAGAATCATTTCTGAAATGAAATGATCACACACCTTTGAAATCAGTCTACAGAAACCTGGAATCATTCAGGGTGGAATAGATAAATGTTCACTCACCTGGGAGCTGTATTTTGGCTGCCTTATGGCTCAAATTAAAATGAACAATTTTCAAATGAATATAAAAATCATACTTCAAATGCAAAATCTATATGTATTTTCCAGCATCCRTATATAAATTAATATGTACCATCTGGGTTACATCTGGTGATATTAAAGTGTTGTCTCATGATCAGAATAGGTGTGAGAACCATGAAGCAAAGCTGAGCAGTTCTGGCACTTGCCGCAAAGGAGACAACATTCATATGTAACTCCAAAAGTACTGCCTTGTCTCTTCACTGCTGCTGCTTCTAAATCTCTGTCTTCCTGCTTTTCTGCCATATTTCCCCCTATATTTTCATTTTCTTTTTCTTGAAGATGTCCAACAGTTTCTCCATTATTSAGGCTGCCATTTCCTCCAGGTCCTGGGTCCAGCTTTTGCAGCAGGCCTTCAGTCAGGSCAGCAGTGATGCTGTAAGTAAAATCCACAGATCTTCCATTTTCCATGGTGCTCCCACAGTGAACCTCATCCTCTTCTCACCATTCTCTGAAAATTCTGCTCAGAAAAGCACACATCTTTGGTTTCTCTGGTTGTGTTCAGCTTATCAGTAAACCTTTCCAGTGGCTTGACTTCCTGTATTCCATCCTTTTCTTTACTGTTACCCATCCRGACCTCTCCCCACCTTCACCTTCCTCTCTTTTGCCTTAAATTTCCCATTTGCCCCAAACCATATGTGCAGCTGCTTCATTTCTTCCCCTGATCTAGCTGGACCCTGGATCATGGGGTTTTCAATAAGCACTTGTTTGGAAATTAAGGTTGTCTCCTAATACACCAAAGCATCCCAGAATTCTCTGGCCCCTCAWAATGCCAAGAAATTTCCAGGTAGTTTCCAAAAAGCTGTACTATGAATTCAGAACACATTCTACAGTCCCAAAAATTGAAGATAAGACAAAACAAATCTTCATTATTGATTTTAAGAGTAATCTATACATGACCAGGATAAGACTGTCTACAGTGTAGAAAGTGCAAGATGGAAACATGGACTGATGAAAGGATTACTCGTGTTGCTATGAACCTCAGAGATCCTGAGGGATGGTGGGCTGCATTACCTCTCAGAATTCAGTTCTACAGTTGAAAGAGAAACATTTTTATCATCTTTACACACAGCTATTTTTTTGTTCTCAGAGAGAATCAGGTGAGGTGTTAATTTGATGACACTGATCTTCCTRTGGAGCAAGGGAGWGGATTAGATGGCTTTTCCTGCTCCWTTTCTGAACTATTTTCTTTGCTTCTATGGGCTACACAATCACACTGTGAGAATGGCCTTTTGTCGTGGGCTACAGATAAACCCACCCAGTTCAAGAAGCTGCAAATTTCAGAAGAAAGGTATGTGAAAGCTCTACACAGAAATAAAATCTCAGCCACCCTGTATTGAGCAAAGTTCAGATGATCCCCAATTCTGATTTACCATGTGTGAAATTAAAGTACTTCAGCACAAGTCCTCAAACGAGCAAAGGAGAACAGCACACAATTACTCACCTGYAGAGATCAACCTCTTTCTGCACATAAACAAAAAGCAGTTCTGTTCCTCTGGCTGGTCATATTGGGTATGCTCATCTGTAGAATCTGCTCTCACTGATGGATCTGCAGGTTCCACGTGCAAGAATTTCAACATGTAAAACACGTGCCTGGAAATGTGGCTAGGAAGCCTCATTTAGCTGTGCCTCACCAGACACTGAGTTATAGACAAGTCTGGTGTGTGTCTCTCCCTCTGCCATGCAAGGAGCAGGCTCTGGGCTCTCCTAACATGCTGAACCTCAGGAGATCCTGTTTAGGTCCTTTCCTGGGAGTAACACTTGGAGAGGGAAACTATTTTTAACAAATCAAGATATTATGCCTTTTCATTTACTTGATTAAGTGAATGAACACATTTTAACCTTCAGAAGTAGATTTTCAGACTGTCATCAGCTGTCTTGAATTATGTCAAAAGGCAAATATCCCTGAAGGTTCCTCTGCTAAAAGCATTACGTAAAGACACAGTGACAGTCCAAATTACTTCCCAACACACCTAAATGAATCAGGTAGAAAGATGAGCATTTTCACTGGATTTTCACGCACAAGAAACTGAGGTTTGCAGTGAAACAAAGAGCCTCATCATAGYTACAGACCAAGGACTGGCCCCAGTACTTTTACTGTTGTCCCCAGCCCAGAGGTGGCACCTTCTTTTCACACAAGACAAGTTRTCTTGAATTTGGGCTCATTGCAGCAGAGAGGGATGAAATGAATGGTGTCKCTTTCACTTGGATGAACTATGGTACAGGTGGAAAAGCTACAATATTTTTTATTTTACTTTTAAATGAAGCGTTAAAAAATGTGCCAGGCAGAATATTTTTTCAGCTTTCTTTCCTGACCCTAGAGTGGCTGTAAAACCTCAGCAGTTAAAAATGTTTTCTCTGGCTCCAAGTCTAATGCATCCATAAAAATTACATTTTAAATAAAGAAAACATGTTTTGTTCCAGCTCCAGAGTGGCTCTAAGACATTACATATTTTCTAAAAATGTATTTAATTCTCATTTTAAAAATCTTTCAATATACCATGACTGAATAATTTGTTGAAAACTCTATATACATATATTCTAATCTTCAATTTATCAACCTTAAACCAGCATTTTCRGAYCTGGTAGAAGAGAAGCCTTAGATTRAAAACCTTTCATAGTTTTCCCATAGTTCATGGCCTCTCTGGGGGTGTCTGGRGCTGGATTTTGTGTTCTGTGAGAAGCAGAGCTCCCTGTGTTTTTAAGTCAAGTCCAGGTATTTTTCAAACAACCTGAAAATGTTTGAGAATACTAAGAGGAATGTTACCAAACACCTCTGCCTCTTTGACTAAAGCTGTGATTGTCCTTCTGTGAGCAGAAGGGAGAGTCTCATGAGATGTGTGGCTCTTTCAGAAAGGGTCCATCCTGAGAAATGAGCTGCATGATTTCCATTGTTCCTTCCAAGCTTTAGTAAAGGCTCTCTCTTCAATCTTGAGCAAGTCACTTAACCATTTTCATTTCATTTCCTTCTTTGCAGAATGGGAAAACTAATTTTTACTGGCCTCAAGGCATATCATGCCGAGAGATCAATTCTCATGCTTTCAGCAGGCAGCAYTTTGCAAATGCCTGTTTTAATGGAGCTGCTCTGAGTGAGGACAGGGGAGGAGAATGGRTGCTCAGATTGCCCATGAAGACAGGTTCTCAGGGTTTGCAGTGCACAGAGCCTGTGCCCTCTCCCCCTGTTGCTTCCTGAGCTTTACTGTGTCCCACTGGAGGCAAGGGACAAAGATGAAATTAGGGATTASAGGGGAAGAGCTTCCTCCAAGCATGGATATAACTGCATGAAGCTGTTTTCTGCTTTGTTCTTCATTCCTAACTCTTCCAAGAGCCTCCAAAATTTATTCCCTGAGAAACCACATATAGTATAGATAATTTTCCCCTTGATCTCCCTCCTTGCATTTGCCAAAACGTTCTTCTGTCAAATCCTTCCACAACACATCACAGGCAGCTTGGGTCCTGCAGATTACACACAATTACATATGACGAGGTAACTGTAATCCCATTCTTCATTCCTTGGATAAAATAGATCTCAACCAGCACAGACTGTGGTACATGCCAGGTTCTTGTGGGGCTTTGAAACAAAAATTTGGGAAGGGAGTGATGAGAAGAGTTGCTCAAAAGACTACAAGAAATCATTTGGATGTCTTTGGGTTCAGCCAGTGCCTTCCCGCTRAAGCTGACTGGGAGTATTTGGCCTCCGTGGAGTACAGGTTCCAGCTCCAACTCATCTTCCCAATTCCTGCCATAAATGAGTGAGAGCTGTGGGATAAAAACTGCTGCTTCACAAGAGGTAGCTCTGTCACCCGCTCCTATGAGCTCAGAGCACAGCAAAACCATGCCCAGTCAGTCTTTGTCTCCCCATGACCAAGACACAGAGCACACAGGGCCAGCAGTGCCCTGCTTTCAAAGGCAGACTTGCTGCCCACCACTCACAGGGCTCAGCCAGTTCCCTGTTGCTGGAGCTCTTCTGGGGACTCCTGGAGATGGTCTACATTTGTCTGCAAAAATTCTTAATATGCCTTTTTAAATACTGAAAATAAAAAGGTGCCAGTGAGAGCAAGTGGACTACAGTCACCTACAACTGGGATACAGTAATATATATATATATATATATATATATATATATATATATTATATAAAGTGATTTTAACTTAATGCCTGTAAGAGTCTGCTGTCATCTTCTAAGATTCCCGGTTCTGCTTAGTATGAAGTGCTATAAACATGGCTAAGCAGAATCTGTTTATGTTGGAAGTCTAAGGAAATAAAAATATTTTCACAGCTCTGCTAAAACAATGCCATGGTCAGCTCTGTCTCATGCTAAAGAGCACTGACCTTAGGGATGGCCATAAAAGCCACAGTCTCTCTTTAGCAGACAGGAGCTGGAATATTTACTTCTTCCCTGAAAGAAGGATTGCCACATTCTTCCGAAAATAATGAGCATTGTTTATTCATACACAAATAATTTTAGTTAAGTGCTGARTGAAGCCATCACAAACATTGTCTGCTGGACAAAGAGCAGAGAGACAGCTCTCAGTTACCACAGCACTGTTCTGTTGGATTCCTGATTCCTGCATCCTGCCCAGAAGCTGCACCTTGTCACYCTTTTGATAGAGGTGAAGGAGTAAAAGACCAGGTGGAATACATGAATTTATGGTTTTGGGAGCTGTGCACAGGGGACCCTGCAGTCGCTGCTTCACCTGACTGGCTGTCTGTGAGACCCCAGCAATGTCCCCGCTGCCATGGGCAGGGTGTCTGCCACGCGAACACAACCAGCGGCACTGCCAAATGTTGCCACTGAGAATTAATTGTCTTTTGTTACATCARTTTAATGAACTGTTTTTCAGGGACATCTGGCTTCCCTGCCTGAGGGTGGGGGGAAAGGTGGGCTACCAAGAAGGCAGGAAAATGCTGCTCTTCAGCACATTTTGTCTCCAAATATTCCCATTGTTGTTGCTTGCTCTTATGGCCCCACTCTTTTGCGTGATTGATCCGCACTGCTACACGCTCTCTTCCCAACACCTCCATGCACAATCTCCTCCCATGTTCCTCACATTCACACAAAATTACACTGCAGAGTCCACTTGATGCTTTTGTCTGGTTTTCATGATCTCTGCTAAGCTCTTTTCTCCTCTAAGAAGACCTCACCACAGCRCACAGGATGAACAGGCACTGCCCAGGGTAGAGTGATTCTTGCCACCATTTCCTGCATTAGCAGGATCAGAGTCTCTCTGGGAGAAGTGGGACCTTATTTTTACTAAATGGCCTGTGAAAGTGCTTCCATTAGAGATGGTTTGGTGTATTATAACTAAGTGGATGGAACAGAGAGAGCATTTATTTACCCAGGAAARTTTGGATCAGACAGCACATCTGGTTTTCATTGAAATCCTCAAATATACCAAAATAAAAGAGTCCARCTGAGTTAATAGAGACTCAAGGAAGGCAGGTGGTTGACATGATTGCAAGARAGTTGAAACAGCATCAAAACATGAGCATCCTCTGAAGTCTTGGTACAGACCATTCCTGGAAAGCATTTTAGCATTCAGTTTGTAGGCCTGAATGTGTAAAAGGATTGCTTACAAGTGCTGAGTGCACAAAACATCATGTTGTTCCTCTGAAATGCTTTGTTTTCTTTCCTTTCTTTGTAAATCTTAGTGTCAGATGGGTCAGCCTAACCATTGCACAAGTTTGAAAAAATACACAAGCCATTTGCAGTGGGGAACGCTGTCACACTCAGCTTTGTAGCAGCTGTGCTGGATAGACCCACTGCTTCTTGTTCAGAGGCTCAGGATCTCCAACTTAGCTGTCAGTGCTTGGGAAGAGCTTTGAGAGAGATGAATAATGCTGGGACTCAAGCCTGGCTGAAAGCCTTGCTCTGATAGCAGTCACAACATGCAGCGTCYGCTGCTGCAGCTTCAGGAAACAACGGTGATGAAAACAGACATTTTCTCTCAGTCTGTTAATAGTCATAATGGACCCACTGATATGGCATCCTAGGACTTCCATTTCTAACAAGGTTAAACCTCTTTTGTAAGGTGGGAGATGTGTTCTGCACGGTACAGCAGTTTGTCCTGGCTATCACACTGGGTCAGGAAAACATCTATTGAGGAAATATGCTGCCATGGGAAAAACATTGGGACTGGCAGAGACCATTGAAAATTCTTCTCAGACACCAAGAGGTGCTTTGAATGGTGTTATTCACTTTCCTTAAGCAGCCTTATGTCTTGGCACTGTGCCTATCTGAGAAGGAGTGTGAGGAGGTGCCCTGTTTTTACGTGGGCATATGTGCCCATTTTTCTGGCCATGCTGGGCTGCCTGCCTGGCCCTGAGACTCTGGGACAGGAACAAGTAGTACTATTTTGTGATTGGCACCATCAAAGTGATATTTCAGTTAATATTTTTCACATCAGCTAAGGATTCAATGAAAGAGTCAAAGAAAGAACTAAGGCCCCTTGATCCTCAGTCCCTGCTCTAATAAAGGAGTGATTAACATTACAGTTCATTATTACTTTCAATTTCAACTCCCATATGAAACTAGAGGAGCTGCAGTACTAGCCAGAATCCTATTTTCTGCCTGTCAGTTAAGCAAATGAAGTCCCAAGACAGTTTGACTCACCTTCATATATAAAAGAAAATTCTTTATTCCAACACATCTGTGTCTTTCTTAAAATGAATCTTTATTCTGAAAAATGACTGTCAAAGAATCRCATACTTTCCCTCAATTGATCTATTCCCTGTCTGTATTTTTATTCAATGTATTTAGTACTAAAATGAATTTTTACAGCATTTTTTTCTTTCACTTCTTAATGTTGACAAAGGTATAAGAGAAAAAGCCGGTGTTCATTCTGGTTCATATATCACAAAAAAGTTGTTAAATGTTTTTCATTTCCATGACCAAAATGCTGCCTCCACAACTATTCCTTTGCAAACTCAGAGGACAATTTATTTGCAAAGGTTTAATTGTGAGTAGAATTTGATGTAATGAAGCTTTAATGGCAAAGCTGTATGAGCCAGAAAATGCACAGCTTGACTTTCAGATCCCAAGCTGAGTCTGCAAGTGGAGATGCTTCTAAACAGAGAAAATGTCATTCAAGTCACTCAGGCACAATAAATGTGAATCCCTTACCACCTTTTTTATAGTAAAGAACAGGCTCATATGAGCACTAATGGAGGACTGAGACACTGATGGCTACTTCACCATAACCAGGGTAGTTTTTAACGACAAGACTCAAAGAAGCATTGGGTAAAAACTGTCAAGCTCAATACACACAAACGGCCAAGTGTGTTTTCTTCAGAGCAGAGCAACTGTGGTGCACCAAAAATGCCCTATTTTTCCAGCTCTACCAGTTTGTCTAAAGAAAAATTACTCCCTAGAAATCTTCCTCTGTGCTGTCATGGCTGCAGTGACATTTCCACTTTTGCTTGAGAACTCATCTGGAGAGGCAAGTTTTAAGAAAGCCTCAGGGAGCGATGGCCATAAAAATCTCTGATTCCACATGAAGGATAGTGAAATATGCCAGCCAATCAGGAGTTCAAGTCTGGGGKGCTGTTCTAGGTGAAAATAATAAGTACAGCAATATGCTTTGGAGAAAATGACAAAAAAATAAATTCGATAAAACTAAGAGTGACCAACAATCTTTCCAACTCCTCATTCACTTCACCAGTGGGTTCTGAAGATTATTTTTGTTGCAAATCTGTACTTAGAGTCTGTTCAATCAGTTTTCCTGCCTTAGGTTCTTCCTCCAGGCAAAACCATCCTAAATAAAGCAGCTGACACTGTTTTTACATAGGCAAACACTGAGTATCTTGAGTCTCTTGGCCTCTGGGAATGCTTCCAGGCAAAGTTGATTAAACAGCGATCTGAAGGGACTGAGATGGAAGGTAAGAAGGCAAGGGCAGAYTTTGATAACTGGGTAGTTCTGATTGTTGGGAAAATATTTTGTTCTGCAATTATTTGCTGCCCACCACTGTTACCTTGTTGCCAAGGACTGAGTTCACTGTGCTGCAGCTTTGTAACTACTCAAGCACTGCAAGTGGAACCATAGAACAGTCTGGGTTGGCAAGGACCTGGCCATTTTCAGCTAGATTGGGTGTTTTCAAGGATGGAGTATCTACCACCTCTCTGGGCAACCTGTTCCAGGGTTTGRTCACTCATYGCAAAAGGGAATCACTCTCATCYTCCTTACACCTACTCTGAGTCTACCCTCTTTTAGTTTTAAAACATTACCCATTGTCTTATTTCAACAGGCCCTACTACTTGACCTGCTGGCCAAGATTCTTTAGATGGAGCCAAGGATAAAGTTGGCCTTCTGGGCTGTGAGMACACATTGCTGGCTCACTTCCAGAATGAACATCGAAGGACACTTCAGCTAGGTGCTTTCTAATGCTATATTTTTAAACAAAAATAAAATAAGCACATTAAACAGAAAGAATTAAAGGCCAGCTCTGAATCTTGTTAAATCTATTGTCATCCTCCAAATTGATGAAGATTTCTTCAAAATTGTCCCATAGTAGCTCAGTTGAGCTGTCATGTAGTCAGTTGAAACTTGCCCTATTTTTGCATAATTAATTTCCCCTAATACTTGGATTTATTTGGCCAAGCATAGCAGTGTTGCTGTATTACTGACTTATTTACTTGTTTTGAAAACAGTGTACARTTCCTGGCTGGTTTGTCAGTCTTTTCGAAAAGAGTAAAAGAAACAGTGATCCCTGTATCTTCAAAGTGCTGTGTGAGCTTTTAGCACTCATCTCTCATTAAACTCAATGATACTCAAAAAGCATGAATTGCTCCCTATCTTTACTGCCCTCTTACCTACAGCTAAAAGACAGAGAAGCCTGTGATCATCCTTTTTTTCAGGTGCTCCATGTTAACCTGAAACTCAGTAAATACAGCTTTTATAACCCAGAGTCTTTTCTAGSATTAGTCCATGCAGCACAATGCTCTTTGTGCAGAGAAAGTACTCTGATGGGTTTGTTCATAGTCTCTACATGGGTGTCACTCCTTCAGTGGTGAGCTGCTATATATGCTGTGAATATTCTTAAYAGACACCTTACTGTCTATGGATGCATGTCATTAGCACTGTTTAAGAGGAACCTTGAGTTTCTCATTTTCTAAATGGCCACACTTCATTTGAAAGAATTCCAAAATTTATCAATGTTGTGTAATAAAGAAAGAATCCTACTAGCACAAAAATTGTTTCTCCGTGGGGTCTGGTTTGTTTGTTTGTTTGTTTGTTTGTTTGTTTGTTTGTTTGTTTGTTTGTTTTAGGGTTTGTTTTTTTTTTTAATTCCTCAAATAAAAAGGGATCCCAGAGCAGAAATTCTCAATCTTCACCTGACAGAAAACACACATTTATCCTTTTTTACTGCTCTTTTAACCCAAGGTCTTCCCTTTCCGACAGTGCTTTTACACCCACCTAGGAGAGGAAGGGAGAAGTCCTRTTTCCCCTTGTGTTGTGCTGCAGAAGGAGTGGAGACAGAGATCAGAGGGATGAGCTCCTGCTCAGAGCAGCCTGGTAGCCCCCTCTAAGAAAAGTCAAGCCAGCTGTTGTTTGAAAGCAGCTCTGACCTGTGCTTCTCCTGGCCTCCCGACCCAAGATCATGGGGAATGAGACCTGAGCTCTGTGTGTCACCTACTTGCCTTGTGTGCCCAAAGAGCATCTCAAAGTGAAGGGCAGTCTCATCTAATCAAGCAGTTTCTCTCTTTCTCACCGCTTTTCAAGAGGCAGCAATGCTATTCGGTTCATGGCTGTACTTAAAATTTGTTTTGCTAATTCTGTGGCCTAACTATAAAGGAGTGAATGCTACTGTGTGAATTAGAGATGAATTATGCTAGTGCACAAGTACAGGTGAAGCCACTGGTTATCTGTGAAAACTGCCAGGAAACCCAGACCAGGAAAACAGAAGGCAAGTTCTCATCCTAAATCCAAAATACATTGCTATACCACCTACTGTGAAAAGAATTAACTCTATTCCAGCTRAAACCAGACAACACCCATTTCTAAAATATTGAAAGGTGATGCTATTCCCAGCAATTAAATGCTTCATCACTGGAAACCTTAATAAGAATGTGCTCATTTCAGTTCAGAATAGATGCTCAAAAGYAATTCTCTATTCCACCCACATCCCTTTCATGATTTTGTACTGCTGTGGAACTAATGCTAAGGCTAAGTGTTTTATGTTACCACAGCTTTATAAAAAAAACCTTCTTAAACCCAATAGAAATCAAGTGGTGCTTATGAAATGTGAATTTCTGTTAGATAATGTCCTAAAATGCTGATGGTAAACAAGAGACTCACATCAATCAATTACAGCAATAAACAGGGACACATTTCATTCACCATGTTTTTCTCTGAATGGTAAGAACAAAAAACATCCAATAATTCCAATAAGGAGGAAGTATTTGTCATAAATATCATCTTTCATGTGCCTGACTGCTTCTGAACTGATCTGGAGTAAAGCCCCAGCGTCACATTTCTTTTAAGAACTAGGGAATCCTGGTTGCCCTGAAAGCAACCTAACAGATATTAGCAAGACTGACRTAAACACCAGAGGAAAAGCAATTTCTGTTCACATTTTTCTCTTGGCATTTTTGTTCTCCCAAACACTTTTCCACAAGGCCATACCCACAGACCATTGTTACCCAGAATACAAAAACAGTTGGATGATGAAAGGTTTTTCTTCCCTGTTCCCTCCTTTAGCCCTCCCCTTCACTCAAATGTCTCATACCATTGAATTAGAAATCAGTTTAAGGCAAGCTGCTGTCTTGCCATTCTAAAAAGCATTTTTAAATGTTTAGTACGAGAAGGAGAACTTTAGTCTGCTCACCTTATAGAAAATATATTGTTCTGTCCAGATTTTCAAGTTGGGGACATTGCAGATTCATTTCCCATACATTGTTACAGTGGTGGGTAACACATACATAAATCCATGGCTCTTGAGCCTTATTTCTACCTTAAAGYATCTGCAATGTATCCTCCAGATTGCTGGCAGAACTGGAAGCAGATGTTTTGGATTTCAAYAAAGGAAGGATCCTTTATTTCGTGAATAGATTATGTACAGATTTCAGAGGTAGGATTGGAATAATAAACCATAAAACTAGAACTTGAGGTAACAACACTCAGCTTCTTCTTCATTCAGAGGCTTTCTGAAAGATCTTGAGCAAGCAGCTTAGTCTTATATAGAATGTAAGCGTTTCCAATTTCTTTAAAGAAGTGAGTCTAGCTTTTTCTGTTTTTTTGGGAAGTAGAATCATCTCACAGCAGTGCACACAATTAAATTCTCTAAAGGTCCAGAAGTGTCCAGATACTACACTGACATCCCAGAAATTCTTTTGTTAGAGCCTCCTTTCCTTTTCTGTGACAGTATGTGTAGCATAAGGAGAAAGTTTTCTTCTTCCTGGCTCCATCTCTTCTGAGTGGGCTATGATGTAAGTTTAGAAGAGCAGTCATTTACTGGCTCCTTAGAAGTGTCTTCTCCTTTTCTTACAATCCAGAGCCATGCATGGGGCAGATACAACTCACATATTATCTGAAGAGTTATTATTTCTTTTACAGAACCTGACAAGTCTCCCATTGTACCTTCTTGCACTTCCTTCTACCACATCAGCCAGCACTACTAACCACAGCACCCATTTGGCTGCTTTCTTCAGTGCAATTTTTTTTCTGATCGCCACCTGCAGGAACATGTGTTCAAAAATCTCTGAAGAACTTAGGGCTTATTGTTGTAATGCCTGAAAATCATTTGACCAACTCAGCTTGCCACTAATGCCTTTTGCAGATGGAGGGGGACAGGCAGCAARTACAAATCAAGTCTTATGACCAACAATCATTAAATAGCTTAAAAACACTCGAGTTTCTAAGATGTTTACAAATTGCAAGAGGAACATTTTGCAGAATGAAACTGCAGTCCTGGAGCTTAATACTCAGTCTACTATTTCATTACTGCTCCTGTTTTATATTAGCGCACTGAGCAATTTGTATGCGTCTGTGGACCTTTTAGTAACACAGACCCAAAGCAATTGCCAAATGTTATTCAGGGCTGCTAATACGTAATAGTTCTAATGAATAATGTTTTTGTTAAGARTGCGGCAAACTGCTATTTATTCAGATGAATTCCAACCAACCATAATGCCTGGGTCTTACTTCTGAGGTATGAATGCAATAATTACCAAACACAGTTCTAAAATACAATTTGTTAACTTGGAGGAGATTGTGAGATCGTGACATACATTTAAAGTGTGCCCAAAGGTGCTTTCGGTTGGGTTTTTTTTTTTTTCCCCTTGAATCGTCGTTTATGTAAGCAGGATCTACACTTACTGAATCCACCAGCTGAATGTCTCCRCGTGCACTTCTGCTACGTACATCAAGATTCAATGACTGAACATGAAGCAGGCAGTAAGGTCATGCAGAAAATAAAGAGGAAATGAATTTTCAAAACTGTCAAACTCTTTTTCTTCTTTAGGTTTAAAAGTAACTTACAGCAGTTTTTAAAATGTCCTCAGAATASATCCCAGAATCATCAGGCCCTTGAAGTTAGCAAGAAGTAGCAGCAGAAGCAAAAGTTGTGTATTGGAATTGAAAGCCACACAGTCTGCTCATGAGCCCAGGGACAGACCTGCACAGAGTTGTCAGAATCAAGCAGAACCACAAGCAGCAGCCTGAGCCTGTGAAGATGGGAGGAGAACAAGAACAGTATTGAGGGATGTCATTGACTAGACAGAATTAAACCAAATACAAAATTCAGCAATTTTGTATTTAATTTTAAATAGGCATATTCAAGGTTGATGGGTTAGTGTGGCACATTAGATTGAAATTTAATTTAAAATGTCATAAAATTATAATTAAATATTTTAATTGGAGAATAAAGTAGTACTAGCACTGACCAATGGGATCTAGAMAAAAGTAGATGATCAACAAAAGAATAACTGAAACTAACATATCACTGTGGACCTARCTTTGTATGAGTATAAAAATATGTTAGAGACTCACATGGTTTTAAATGTAAGTCTAATCATGTGACTCTGAATAACTTGTATTGTGTTGTATGAATTTCCCATCAGTCAGGACTGCTCAGGATATACACTTTCTCCTGTCTCTCTGCAGAGTTTCTGCTGAGCTTGCAGAGTTGCAGACATGTTTTATGCTGGCAGAGAGTTATAAGCATTTCAACTTATGCACTAATAAGTGCAGAAATTTGCAGCCTCATAGCTGGGAGACAGATGATACTGCAGGTGCATTAGTATGAATATAAATGCCACACTATTTTTATCATGACTCATTTGGGAATTTAAAGAAGAGGCATGCTTCCCTTCCGCAGCTGAGAAAGGCCAGGGAAAAAACCTCTGGAGAATTCAAGCAGCTGGGCTGGAGAAACATTTTGGTTTTGTGCAACTCCTAACTTCTATCATTTGGAAAGCACAGTAAATACAGGGACAAGAGAGAAAAAGACTGGACATTTAACCAGTTAGTAAAGAAGAGTGTTCCAAAAGAAAGGATGGGTGTTGCAGCAGACTGTAGTATCTCTCTGAATGTTTGATATAGTCCTGATCTTTTCCATTCTTACTGCAGAGCTTTTTAACACTGGATGAAAGGACAGCTTGGAGCAGCTTGTCACATACATGACCACAAGAAGGCAATTAACAGCTGAGGATGGCAGAATCTACGTCATGGCAATACAGATGACAACATCTCTGTGCCTGTGACCCTGATTATGCTGAAGCCAGTTCTCACATCTTGGAATCCACAGGAAGAATTTGAGTTTAAAAAAATATGAAAAAAGGTTTTAGGGAAGTCATGTGTGTGCGGATCCTGAATCCTTCTGATTGTTTGACATTGCCTTCCCACAACCCATTAAATSAACACAAGTAAGGGCAAGTGGACAATCAGATGCAGATGAGAGGCTGGTGGGAAGGTAGAAACTTTTAAAACTAGTTGTGCCTCCTTAAAAATACTATGTTAAATGGCACCTGATCTGGAGAAAGGAGATCTCTGCATCCCYCTCCAGGAAAAGGGCAGTGATCTAGGCTTTTAACTTGCAGAGTCTGTGGCTCAACTGCTCCTTGTTGCACTATCATGAACTTTTGTGGCAATCCACTGAGTTAGAGAATGTTGTCCTCACCAGAAGAATAAATGGTCTCATGGTGACCAGCCTTTCAAAYCAGAGTTCACCCACACATAGCTGTGGTCAGGAGTGCAGAATGGAAAAAAGACGTAATTTTATCAAAAAAAGTCAACTTTTGTGCACTGGTTTTGTATATGGGTGAAGATAATTATTTTCTCAATCACATTTAACTCCAAATTGTACATTACATATATTGGTCTAAACTTAGTATATTTTCTTGCTGGCATTTTAAAATGGAAATTAATTTTTTAAAAACCAAAAGACAAGATGAGCAAGCTATTTCTGATGAAATTTTTCTCTCTCCCTGTCAGTACACTGCGTGGGCTGGGGGCTCCCTGACAGCCCATCATGCCCCACCACACCACCCAGGGACAGGGCAGGACAGAGCAGGCAGCCTGGGCAGAGCCAGCCCTGGGCCTCTGCCACCTCTTGGGGACAAGTAGTGACCCAGGCTGGGACAGGAGCTCRGGCTGTCTGGGACTATTTTCCCATGCCTCCAAAGGAATGCACCACCCAAGGCTGTCCTGTCTCTAAACCAACTCTGGGTTGGCAGCCAGATCCCCACAAGAGGATGCTSCCAAAATCCTCACAACTGTCTGACAGACAGGTAAGAATTCCTGGGAATGCATCTCTTTTGCTGAAAGGAGAGGAAGGAAAAGCCCTTTTGATGCCTTTTTTGTGATATTTGCCCATGATCCACAACATCTCATAAGAAGAGTGGGAGGACTAGAGGATGACCATCAACAGTGCAGAAAAGAGTGGGAGGACTAGAGGATGACAATCAACAGTGCAGAAAACATGGAAGAAAATGATGAGAGATTGATTCATGGCCAAAATTATGCTGCCATG
This sequence comes from Malurus melanocephalus, assembly GCF_030028575.1. Taxonomy (NCBI): domain Eukaryota; kingdom Metazoa; phylum Chordata; class Aves; order Passeriformes; family Maluridae; genus Malurus; species Malurus melanocephalus. Next base: position 1,597,893 of record NW_026623355.1, read on the forward strand.
ATCCCTGGCATCATTAGTGTACTTCAGCTCCCAGTAGAGCTCAATCCCTCATTKCAATACCACCTGCTGCTTTCCAGAAAGTGATGGAGGGATGTGATTGGCCTCTGTCATATATGTGACATTCTTTTACCTCAAAAAGATTAATTTAGTGCCTTAATGCCTTAGATATTCCCTAACTTAATGAATGCCAGGTGAATTTGGGGTCTTGCCCAGGGAAATGCCAAGGATGTCTATCTTGCCCATGGGGGTGAGACATTCCCCTCTGCACACCCACTGCACAGGTTTTKCACCCTAATGAAGCATTGACACTGTTTTCATTCGAGAGGATCCCACTCAGTACCTTCTTCAGTGTTCCCCATTCAGCACATAGCCAGGCACTCCCATGACATTTTCAGCAACATCATTCAAATTAGATATTGTTCACATCTTCAATTATCACAGAGCTCTCCTTCCAGATCCTTCTCCAGACATTAAAAATATCAGTTAAATGGCTTCAACCCACCACCCCTACAATTTAACTTCTGAGGAACTGAGTCAAAGGGATGTGCAAGCTCCTTCCTTTGGATGAACAATGGAGATGAAGAGGTCCTGATACTTCAGATGACTCTGCAATTTTTAGCCCATAACCCATTCTATCATGACTTCACCAGTCCTACTTTTGGGAGCACTTTGCATCTCTGTTAGCCTGGCATTAACAAACTTGCACTAGGACTCCAGAAAGCAAGCTGCAGACAGGTTAGGGAACCTCAGAGGAAAATAAGGTTTTATGAGGCTTGCCTATCATCACAGAAGATTCCTGGGCCGTAGGTCCAGGTCTCTAAAGTTGCAATTCACTGAACTGGCATGAAATAATTTCTTTGCTACAACACATTCAATCAGATTCCCAAATTCTTTAACAAAGGTCTTCCAGGTAAYGGCACCCTCCTTCACTGCAGCATCGTAACACCAGAGCATCTGAAACATCTTCAAAGTGCACACATACTGCAACAAAATAGTTTTAGATGCAATCTTAATATAGCAATTTTTTAACTTTTGAAGGTTAAAATTTGAAACTTATTTTTTTTAGATTTTGAAAGGCCTACTATAATTTTAACATGTCTCTCTCATCCARCTATTTTAAGTTGTCAAAGGAATCCTTGTAAAATTTCCTTTCTTTGGTAATAATCATGGTATTATTATGTTCCACAAGCAAATTAAATATGAAGGACCAATTAATTATACACTGCCTTTTATGTTAGGTGAGTAGTTTTCAAGTGTGGGAAGTGTAATAAGTACATTTCATTCTGAGAGGGAGTTTTGAGTAGTAGTTTTTTCACATCCACTCCATACTTATATTTCTTTAGTGGCAATGACTCCATGAGGAGCTCAGATTAAAAGAGTCAGGACCTATAATCTCAAAGCCAGATTCTGCAAACTGCACCCAATTGAATGTTCTTTCCTCACTTGTGTCKAATAAGACAAGAAACCTGAATTTGTGAGGTAGTGAAGTGAAAGCCATCTGATGAGTGAGAGACATTCAGCATCGGAGGATTCGGGTCATCTTGATATCATCTACACCAACAAGAATCTAAGACTCACAATGTGAGTCTGGTCAGGACTAATAAACTGATGGAGAACCCTGGGTGAGCTCAGCCCCACTGTAAACAAGGGAGATAACCAGCTGGTGCCGACAGGAAAGGCAGGAGAGAGTTGCAGTAGGGCTGGAGGCAGGAATGAGAGCCCACCCTGCAGGGACACCCCTGGCACCCTGCACAGAGAACGTGTGACTGAGAAGRCACAGGGAGCTGCTCTGCTCCTGACACTCCATCTGCCAGCACCATGGTGGGCCTGCAGAGTGAAGGAGACACATCCTCYTAACAGGCCAGGTGTGAGTCCACACCTGCATCCTCTTTGAAACAGTTCCTACTTCTGCATGCCATGGAAAAGTTGTACACGACACGGAATATGCAGAGTGACAGCAGTTGGCAGCCGCTTAAGCCCAGGCAACTATTTCATCATTAGTCTGAGTGCACAGTCATGCAAACTGATCACGTTTATTGCTGATTTTGTTTATACTTCTGTATACTAAGGGGTTTTCAGCCAAGAGTAACTCCCTTGTTTAGACCCAACTCATTTGCAGCAGAAGTGATCCTCAACCCTGCTGCATCTGTGTGCACCCTTGCGAAAACAGAGGGTGGGTGGCAACAGCATTGGGAGTAATGCCAATCTTGCCTTGCCAACATGGATGTATGCTCTAAAATATCCAGAGCTGCTGTACATGGGAAACTGTGGTAAAAAGGACAAGCAGATGTGATTTACCTAATTGATGGCCTAATTAAGATTTGAAGAAGAGGTGGGTGATTTAGTGCTGTTGGAAAACAAGTTATTGAAAGGATTGAAAATTGATATAAAAGGTCTCAGTGGTRTTTAATAAACAGAATTCACTCAAAAATGTTTTTAAGTGTTCCAGACCTCATTTTCTACAACAGCTCTGCCAGACTATGATCACCATGTTCAGCACAGAGCCAAGAGAGCACAGCTGGGGTGAGTGGGGGTTGCCACTGAGTTTTCTTGTGCTCCTGTGTTTGATGTGATGYCTGTCCCTTAGACTGGGGCATTAGTCAGCAGACAAAACATTGTGCAACATGTCTCTCAGTCCAGTGAAACGCCCACGCTCATTACAGCATGTTTTGTTCAGCAATTTCCACTCAGTTSCATTTTTTAAGTGCTTCAAAACAAGTCACTCTGGGCTGGATGTGGTTTCAAGAGCAGAGAATTGCGGTGCTCAGCCCTGAGGTGATCCTSCTGGAGTTTACCTCCTCCTACTATTTGCCCACTTACCACTTTTCCACTTTTTTTTCTGTTTTCCACCAAAAGAAATGAACTGCAGGATCTCCCATGGTGTTGCCAAATTCTAGTCATCCATTATAACGTGGTGCTGCATCAGGAGGAAAGCCAGCYGTCGCCAAGCCAACCTTGCCCTTAAATTTCCAAAACAGGTATTTGGGCAGGGGAGCCTGGGAAAATAAATCTTCTGCTTGATTGTTTGGAAACACAGTAGATCTTTTTTATTATTATTATTATTTTTTTTATAAAGATGGTGTTGAGACAGGTGAGGCCAAAAGACAGCATGTAGGTGACAGGGAAGGATCTCACACAGTCTGAGTCACTCAGCAGTTTGCCCCATGGGACAGGAAACCATTCAGTCCAGGGAATCACTGGCGATGGGATCGCTGACAGAGCTACCTTTGAAGTCAGCTCTGGTGCCACAGCTGGGCAAAGGGAGTGAATGTGAGTGACAGCAAACCTGGCCTCCTGGGTAAAATGATCCTATTTGCAAGTCACCTCTCATTTTGTATCTGGATAGCTCATCAAGTCATGTCATGTTCACACCACGCTTGTGTAGAGGAGGGATCCCACACATGTGGGATACTGTCTTAGCCACCGTCAGCAAAGAATGGTCATCTTTATCACTTAGAAAAGGAGATTATTAAAGAATCTGGGTTCCTAAAAATAGAGTCTGCAGGTGTTTTGCAAATCCAGCTTCCCACACAGACACAAAGGGTTTGATCCTTCYGGACTGAGTCAACAAAATTTCACACAGATGCAGGGATTCAAAGCTAATTAAAATCTTAAAAACTATGAGAAGGAGAGAATCTATGAGACAAACACATGAAAACAAGCAAAGAATCTATTCTGGAGAGAGACCTCATGATTCTATCATTACAGGGGGAGAAGGGGAAAAAAACCTCAACAAGCACAAAACAATTTTCCCAAAAATGTCAATCAAAATAGCACCTTCTCAGACACCAAACTCAATCATAAGACATAACTTAGTAGAAACTCTGACTCCAGTAGCTCAGATGTTCACAGGATAGTTTKTTCTCTGTGGGAAGCCTTCTTCTTTGAACCTGCTTCCTCCACTCAGTCAAAAAAAAAAGTTTTAATGATCTTTCCAGTGGAGTGCTTGCCTTTAAAGACTTGGGGATTGTTGCAGGAAAAGCCTTGAAAGAGTGAACAAAAATATGTTTTGCTTATGGCTGAAATTAGTTGTGGTTTAGATTGATTTTATTTTAGTTTTATGACAAAGAAGCCTGGAATAATTAGATGTATTTTCTTGTACGTTTGTACTGAAAACAAAATATAATAAATGCAAGAATAAGCATTATCCAGTCCTTGTTTTATAAGCCTGTAGAGATCTAGCCAGTAAAATAAATGAGCACAATATCACTGAGTGTTGGACTTTGTTCAGAGTTAGCTGAAAGATGCAAAAGCATAATGAGACTTGCTAGCTTAAGCAAGAAGCATATTACTATCCAGCCACTAATATTCTCCCCTTCTCTTCTGTACCCTGTTTTTTTTCAGGAAGCCCGTGAAATTCTGCCGTTCAAAAATCTAGCCTGTGTATTTCTGAGTGGAGAGAAACATGGAAAACTCTTGATGAGGCTTCATCGTGGGTTTTGAAGTGAACCAAGTTGTTTATTCCCTTGTTATTTGTTCCCACTTGAGAACTGATCTCTTTCAGCACCACAGAAATGTTACTTTTCAGGTGATCAGACAGATTTAAACAAGAATCAGGGTTGTTTTTATATATTTTTTTAAAGACATACTTACTGATCCTACATAATCTTGATATTGGAGAAAAAGGAGCTGGGAAAAATTATTTACGAAGTTTTCAGGTATAGGTGGAGTCAGAAAGGAACTTGGCAGYTATGATTACTCCCCTCACTTCTGCTTTACCTTGGAGGTGCCTGAGGTACTGAGGATACGGTCTGCCAACATGGCATCAGCGCCAAACAAATTTTCTGTCTCTGAAGTTCTGGCACAACCCACCAAGGAGGCAGCACTTGAGCTCCTGTGGCCTCCATGGGTTGGTACCAATGTTCCAGCTGCAAAAAACAGGGTTTGGTCCTTCAATTTCTGCCACTTAAACKCCATGAAATCTGTTTCTTTTCAGCCATCACTCTTGGCTAGACTAGGAGTCAAATTTAGGGTTTTCCATCCAAGCTCTTAATTTGCTTCCCCACCAGAAAAATTTGTAAACACCATTGAAAGCCCTAATTGCGTGCCTTGGATAGTCCCTTACTGAGGCCTCAAACACACTGTCATCTGACACATTGCACAGCTGGGTACAATCTCCAATGGGATCTTCCAGTCCAGACATAATATATTAAAAAAAATCTAGAATTATCCCTTCAAACCAGAAGAGCTTTCCACACAACCCTAAGATCATCAAAACCAGAATTCCTTGGATCTGAAAGCCCACAGAGTGCCCATTTTCTCAGATTTGGAGACGCTTTGAATGGTGCAGCTCACATTGACTGAAGCTGTGACAKTCTGGACAACAGAGGATTGAGAAGATATTAATGGAAACAGCACAATATAAAAAAAGGTAACGTTTCAAAACCACCTTATTTCTGCTGGAAGTCAAGCACATTTCCTCCACACTCATCTCCAGTGAGAAATACCCTGGAATTTTTACCCATATGCTAACTATGCTGYTATAARAGAAAGCCCAGCTGACTTTGAAGTGGTAAGTATGCTTAAATTTGCTGCAGGTTTCAGTACCCCTGAGGGTCCTAAGGCCTACCAATTATTTCTATTCCTTTAAAATTATATAGAAATTTAAAAAAAAAAAAGTCAATACTGCTGAAAAAAAAAGACACTGGAGGGTTTTGTAATCCTCTCACTGTCCTCACGGTGTTTTATCTTCAATCTAACAGGACCTCCCTTATCTTTTCTTCAGGAGAAAATTCTGCTTTCATTGAAAGCAAAGTAAAATTTGACACATGGTCTGGAAAAGGCAAAAAATATTGCTGCCATAACTGTGTCTGTTGTGAATTAGGACTGTTGGTGTGTTTGTTTGCATATTCTACCAGCAGTGTACATGGAGAAAAGCTCCAAGGAAAGTGCTGTCACAGAACAACTTATTACTGCACCACAGGGYGTGACTGTAGCAAAGTTGCCGTGTTTCACCAGGCCCAGGAACACCTCAGTGGAGACCATGAGTTACATTTTGTCACACAAGAGGAGCATTTTGCTGGTAGCCTATGCTGATATCCGTGCTTCCACATCTTCCATTCTGCTACTCGTATTTTTGGCCCTGCTGAGGCTACTGAAGAGGCATCTTCACACTGCTGTCAGRCACCCAGTTACTCTGCAAGAGTAGCATGGGCTGACCCATGGGAGCRCAGATTTAGTGTTTGGAGGCAATTTTCGTTGCATTTGGTGGAAAGAGGAAGCTCAAGGAACAAATGTGACATCCAGCCAGCTTGCATCAATAGATGAAATGCTGTATCCTTCTTGTTCAGTCTATGGTTACCTCTGTGCTATTCAGCTAAATATTCCCCCAAATATTGAAATATTTCTAGGAAATTCTTGACACCGCCTATGTAGTTTAGGTCCTGCAATCCCTTCTTAATCCTCATACATTTTCCCCACATTTMATGTGTATTATATCCTATGGAAATGAGGTGTCATTGGCATGKGAGAKCTCAATGRCRTTCATAAAACCCCTTATTTAGGGGRGAWTWTAGAGTCCAKTTATAAAATAAAAAGTCATTTRTACTATGGTTTGTCAAATAAATAAAGYATTTATGGGCCAGGTTTGGATCTGGTGGTGTGGGTGGGAATTTTGCTACTGCCTTGAGTTGTATCCAGTATGGTCCTTATGCTGCACACCATATGTCTCGCTAACCACCACACAATCCCTCACCCCAAACTGCTACCTCCTCTCTTTTTTGGAACAATATCTATGAAGACAGATTCATGCAAAGTACYCTCATTGTTTATAATGAAGATTAAAAAATGTAATTATTTCTAGAAGTTCTTCAGTGATAGGAAAATCTAGATTTCAGACAGAGATGCCAGATGATTTAGACGTTGACTTCAGAAAAAAAGATTTCTGCAGGTGCTGCACTCTCTTCTGTTTCATGTCTCTGCACCCGCCTCTCACTGACTCCTGGCTGCCATTTTAAAGAATAGTATGGAAATTATTTCAGACATGTGGAAGATGGGGTGTGATTCAGTTCGAGATCTCAGTGGGCTGCAGGGATGAAATTGGCGATTGTGAAAAGTCTTCCTACACATTTTCCATATATTTTACATGTCATCCCACAAAAGGAATGAAAATAGAAGAGTCCATTTTACCAAAGCTGTGAGAAGAAGAGTACAGAAAACAGAAAGGTGAGTAAAATGTGCTAGAAAGCCTCCATTTTACACAAGCCATTCCAGAAAAACCAGGGAGCAGTCATCTTCCACACACAGTATCTAATCCAATTCCTCCATAATGTATCCTGTGCAGTCAGTGTGCTCAGGATAGAGAAATTATTCAGAAAGAACAGGATAAYTCCCTAGGAAAATACAAGAAATCTAAAAGTGGAAACAATAGCCAATGGTAATTAAAAAAACTGCGTTTGGGCTTGTGTGAACTGGCAGACCAATATTATTGGTCTCTCTCTTCCAATATTATTGGAATTTTGAACAAGGTACTTTCGAAGGAGATTTGAAGAGAGTGAGAGAGTTGTACTGCAGTGAGGAAAGACTTGGGGAAAAAAATCTGATATATTGATTTAAAAGGTAATTTCCTCATGAGACCCTTTTACACTACACTATTTTGRTCATTATGGAACTTCTGATGATCCTGTTAGATAGAAAGAGTTTCTTTAGACAGACACATCACACATGGAAGTGTGTGAAGGAAAGTGTCAGGATGACCATGAGAAAAGGACTTTATTCTGCAATGCCCTCAGAGAATTACGAAAAACACTGCCTGAAGCACACTGACATCTTAAAGCCTCCCAAAGTTAGCTTCCAGCATCCTACTGGAACATCTAGGATGGGGAACTCTACATCTGAAGGCAACCAAGGATCTTATGGAGGGATCATATTGAACCTCTAGAAGCAGCATGTGTTTGTCAAGATCCAGCTTTGTGGTTGCAAAGGGTGCTAAATTTTAGAAATTCAGTGCTAACTAGGGAAGGCTACAAGAAGTTTTAATGTCTTACATTAACTTTCGCCTGAACTCTACTCAGCTCTGCCTGACTCTTTATGCAATATGGGACATATTGATATGTGTCAGTTCTGTCTGGAGGGATGTACCAAAAATATATCAATCTTGGTACATGATGAGACTGAATTGAATATTAAATTGTTATTCTACATAGGCAACACATTGCCTAGATTGACTCACACATACAAAAAGAAATGTCTGACTTAATTTCTGTGCTTTTTATGTCATTTTTGTGCATTTCTGTAATTTTAAGAAGAATCTGGTCTACTTTCACATCTGAAGCTCATTTCTTGTGAAAGAGGAACAGTGACATCCTGTGGTTCAACTATAGGAAA
>NW_026623355.1:1606388-1668119 GCF_030028575.1 Malurus melanocephalus
GGGATTACAGGCATGAAGAAATTGAAGACATTTAATAAATGTGACATTTTAGCTTCATTCTAATCAAAAGAGTTATTTTAAAATAGATTATAATAATAATAATAATAATAAAAGAAAGTAACTAATATACAAATTTTAAAATAGATGTTAGAAGTAGCTTTTGAAAAACAAAGTCACATCAGACCTAGGATTTAACCCTTTTTTCACAAGCACCTTTTGGAAATACTTTGATTATTGCTGTTACCAGAAAGTATTTGAAGGAATAGGCTTTATGCAGAATATGATGGCATATCTCCAGGGTAAGCTGAGAACACCAGCAAATGTAATAACTGAGAAAGAATGGTCATATTCACAAAGCAAAAAAAAATCTGATATATTGATTTTAAAGGCAATTTCCTCATGAGACTCTTTTACACTAAATTATTTTGGTCATTCTAATGGTCCTGTATTGATAGAAATAATATCTTTAGACAGAGGTGTGACACTTTCAGATAATGCACCTAAAATGACACTAACAGAATTTTACAAAGGCCTTGCAATAGTAACAGAATAATTTTCTATAGAAGAAAAGAACTTCAGAACTCCTTCCCTTTGGCAAAAACTTAGTGTCATATATTGGTGACACCCTTAAGAACTTGTCTTAAGACTATTTTCTTATCGGATGTATAAATCAGAAAGATTGTTTCTGCAGTTGTCTTCACATTAAACTCGAACTCTAGATTTTCTTCCCAATATACTTTGCTCTATTTGCACATTTATCAGTTGAGAGGTTGTCCCTTACTTAAAATTAGCTTTTATTAAAATTCTCAGAACAGTCACTGGAACAGTTATGTTATGGCTCTCTAGTTTCTCCTATGGATCTTGACAGTGGCAGCAACACAAAGAGCAAATGTTCTCCTGTCCCCTGACTTCTTAAACACAAATGGCCGAGTGGATGGGTGACAGTGATGAAAAATGAAGCTGGAACAGAAAATAAGCCTGCTCAGACAGAAAGGCTGAAATGTGTTTCTTGAGCATAAGTGGTTTTCTTCAGGGCTTCAATTTCATGATTTTTTTCCCCTTCAATGCAAACAACCTCCAAAGGCAGAAGTGTGTTTATAGGAAAGAGGACACCTCAATGCGATGTCAATGTCTGCATGATGCAGGCATTCATGATGGAAGATGACAATGCCAAGCCTTAAGCTGTAAAGAAAACATTGTTGACAATAGATAATTTTTTACCTTTCTTGTCATTCAAAAGGTATGAACTCAGAAAAGCACTTTTTTAAAATRGAAAGAAAAAAAAATAGTAGATCCTCACATACAGCAGGGAAGTTGTTCACTGAAATTGTTAATTTCAGAGACAAAAGAATACACCATCTAACATTTGCATGTATTTCATTATGTTTGACTGGCATATGGTGATCCATAAGCTTGCTGTTAATACAGAGTCTGTGTTTTTTAATTAAATTGATGGTCTTAAAAAAGGTACCTAGTCTCCTGAGTAAGGTATAATCTTTTCAATTTTGAATATTGCATGGTCTCACACCAGCACTGCAGTAGTCCTAAAATTGCTTCAGCCTCAAGAAGTTGCTTCAGAATAATTTTTAAATATAGGCTTGTAAAATTATAGTAAAGGACAAAGCAAAACTATAAGCAGGGATTTCCCCAAAGAAAAATGAAACAAAGAACAGMACAGGCTATAATTCAAGTTGTCAATTTGATTTGACTCAGAGGAGTTTGAGAATTAAGTTTTTAATTTCTATATATTCCTTCCACTAATCTGTTTGTGAACTTTAGACTGTCAGCTGAGAAACAAAAAGAGAGGAAACCTAGATTCTTTTGAACCATAGATTTAATAACTCCCCCAGGTCACAGTGCTCATTATAAAGGGAATGAAGTGCTGGTTCTTGGGCAACAGAGCAAACATCTGCATCCTGAAACAAGCCAGGTGCTCTAAATCAGGGCAAAACCAAGGCAGCCCAAGCAGCAAAATCTGAGCATGTCCTCTGTCTCTCCAGCCTGCCTGAGTCCCTGCTATGATTGTGTCTGCAGCTGGAGCGACCTCCCARCCGAATAAGCACACCTGGAAACACKGATGGGCAGCAGCTGTCTGGCACCCACAGCAAAATTCCCAGCAGGCATCAGGTGTTTGCYTGACTTTTCCTACGGGAGCTGGATGCATGTGCACTGTGCAAGCTTTAAAATGTCATTGTTAGTTTGTGTGTCAGTGAATAACATTTAGGTCTTGAATTGAAATGACAAGRGAAAGAAGCTTTCTGCAAGAGGTTCTGCTATTGGCAAAAATGCTCACTGCATTTTTATTGTGAATTTCCTTTCTGTAAATCTTTCAAGCCTCTCTCCTTGTGAACAAAAAAATTTTGCCTTACAAACAGCTGAAAACTGTGCACGCCTATCACTGTGAGCAATGCATCATTTCCTTTATATTCCCTTTCCCAGACAGTGCTTTACCAAAGTACAGAATTGATTTTCACACATTTCTTCAAATACTTCTGTATAATAGCAGTTTACATGAACTGCTTATCTGCTTTGTTCTTCCAAGTCTGCCTTTGCTCATCAAAATCATATAGTACCTGCTTCCTGACTCTGAAAATGAAGAGAGGCATTCAAGATAATCAGTATAGGAGACGTCTATTTACACAGAGGTTTGTGTACCTATTTACTTTTTAATATCAGCAGTGCATGTGTAGGAGTATTCACAGCCCTGCAGATATCCTCACGAACAAAAGCTTTCAAACTTGAATGTTTGCAAGTCAAAGGCAGAGCAAATGCCACCAAAGGCTGCTTTTATGAATGGGGATCATGTGGTTTTATTTTACTCCAAAGGTTTATGCATCTGGGAGCTGTGTTGCATTGCTTGAATGGTRCATTTTTGCTTTGATATGATTTCATTCTCAGCTTGGCCCAGRAATCATGTATTAAACACTTACTTTCACTGCTGAAAAAAGAATTGGTTTTGCTCWTACTGTCTGTGTCCCAGCCCATAAATGCACAGGTTTTTTACAAGTTCTACAAAATCACCTTTTGGGTAAACCATACATAAGAAAGAACATTCCCCACATGTCTGTGTTGTCCCAAGCGTGTCCTCTTTTTACCTCCATAATGAATCTTAGGATGTAGGAAGTCCAAAAGCAACCAAAACCCTACACTGCGTAMATGTGTCATTTGCCTGATTCCTGCAGTAGTTCACAGACCGTACAGATGACAGTGCAAAGGCAGCCTATACTGGATCATCTGACTGTGCACAGCTGCACAGCACATGCAGTGCACATCAGACATGCTGAGGTTGGGATGCACTTCCAGTCCATGTGTAGGCCACCTGGGTGGTTCATGTGCACATACTTCTGGCCAGGAAACCCTTGACACAAATACAGCAGTCCTAATCTAATCCAGGACCGATCTGGAAACAAGTGCCAATCACCACAATTCTTCTGCTTCCTCCCTCAGGCATGTCTTTGGCATTGCAGATCAGAGATGAACTCCTACCTGTACACATCAAGCTGAACTCTTTTGTTTATCTGCTTTATAGTGCTGCTATTCAAAAGGTTTTCCACTTTTCCAATTGTAATTTATTGTGACTGCAAAATTTATTACTTCCACATCATATTTTAAAGGTGCCTATATGAAAGGAAATATTTAATGAATTTATTTTCTATAGACAGAATTGGCATTCCCAAAAGGGGTTTCCAGGTCCATGTTTCTAACCATTTGAGAGACAGCAGCAGCCAGAAACCTAATACTTTTACACAGGCAGACATGGTTCTACTCGTGCATGCAGAGCCCAGGACCAGTCACGAAGAATCAGTTGAATGCAACATCTCCATCAGAGCTTAGCTGTGTACTGGCAAAGCCACTCTGAAAGCCTTTGACACACTGAAAACCTCCTGTAAATGATTTGGCYTGTCTTTGACCATTTTAATGGATTACTTGATATAAACACTAAGCATTTGTTGCTTGCTGTTACACAGTCATCTCCAATTAGTCATCCACAAATTAGTGGTCAAAGTAAACTAATGCATTGTTGGTCTTTTCCTCTGGTTTTGTGTTCACTGATGAGAAGAACCTGTTTGTTATGGATGGATGAGTTTTTCTCAGAATTTCTGCTTTTTCTCAGGATGTTGTCTACAGAATTGGATTGTGGTTTTAATGTGACCTCAGCTCTGCATTTCTGTACTGTAAAAAAGTTTCAGATCTGATTTAACCTTTGCCTACATTTGCACATGACTTTTGGATAAGACATTTTTTTCTTCAATGATATTTAACACCATAAGATTGTAAAGACATCTTTCAGGTTTAGAGTCACCTAAGCAAATATATTTGTCAGAATTACAATTATTCATGAGCCTTTCCAGGAAGTAAGTTCCATAAAGAGTGTGGCACTGCACCTAGATTTATATCAGCTGCTCATGTTACAAATTAAATTTTAAAAAAGCTGCATATGCATAAACATATAAATATGCAATGTTTTCCAAGAAAAATCACGGGTTTGATGCAGCTTAATAAGCACAAAATCAGATGATATTATAGTAACGTTGTTACAACTCATCCTACAAACTTAAAAGCATTGAAAAGTTAGAGCTCCCAAGGCAATCTTGACTGTGATCCATATCTCCTTAAGTCACTTGTCTGTATTGTAAAAGACCACCTGATCACTGTCAGTGAGTTAAAGGTCTGTACAACAGAGATGTGGGTTTTCTCTCAGAGACAGTACATTGTGCTCTCAGCATGTGCAGCAATGGTGGGAAGTCAAGGGATAAAAATCAAGATGTTTTCTTTCTTCTCTTGGCAGAAGAGATTTGCAAGCTTTGGTAATGTTATTTCACAGTRAAAGGTAGCCTCAGTAGCTCCACCACTTTAGATTTTCATCATTGCTCAAGCATACTGATCAACAATGTGGACATTTCCTAGGAAAGATGGAGCTGGTATGACAAGAAGTASGATATTTTAATGACTCTGATAGTGCTGCTGGTGAACACATAAASAGTAAGAGTTGATAAAAGATCAGAAAGACCTTATTTAAATTATCCACTCAATTGTAATGTAATTTGTGTCTGAATAGAAAAGACTATTATCAGGTAACACCTAGTTTTATAAGTCCTCATGAAGTTCAAGCAAGGGCAGGTGCAAAGYGCTGCACCTGGGAAGGYAAAACTCTATGCCCTACTATATTCTGGGAGCYGCCCTGCTGGAAATCAGTGCTGCAAAAGGGACCTGGAGTCCTGGTGACACCAAATTGAACATGAGGCAATAATGTGCCCCTGTGGCTGAAATGACAAATGGTAGCCTGAGCTGCATTAGGCAAACCAGTACCAACAGGTCRAGGGAGGTGGTCCTGCCTCTCTCCTTGGCACTGGTGAAGCCACACCTGGATTTCTGTGCCYAGTTTTGGGCTCCTCAGTACAACAGAGGCATGGACATACTGCAGAAAGTGCAACAAAGAGCCATGGACATGATCAAACATTGGAACTTCTCTCCTATGAGAAAAGGCTRAGAAAGCTGGGACTGTTTACCCAGGAGAAAAGAAGGCTCAAGGGGGACCTTATCAAKGTCTATCTATGGGATCTTTTCAGCAGTGCCCAGTGACAGGACCAGAGGAAATAGGCACAAAACGAAGCACAGGAAGTTCCCTTTGAATGGCAGGAAACACTTTTTTAGTGTCAGGATGACTAACACAGGTTGCCCAGAAAGGCAACGAACTCTCCCTGTTTGGAGACATTCAAAAGCCATCTAGACATGGTCCTGGGCAACTGGCTCTGGGTGGCCCTGCTTGAGTGGGGTGAACTGAACCAGATAACCTCCAGAGGTCCTGCCAGCTTCAGCCTGTCTGTGAATCTGTGATTTTGAAAAGAGATGGATTTTTCAGCAGCWAAACATTACCATTTTTAGTGTCCAACCATTCATTTTAATCAACAGCAGGGCTGTTCAAAAGATTTATAACCTCAGGAAGGGACACATCAATGAAGAACATTTMTAAGAAAGCTCAGGTCTCCAAACCCCGCGGCTCATGACCCAGCCACCAGTCAGGCACACACAAGGACCACTGCAGTGTTTTCCTCACTGTTGTTTCTAGCCCTCACGCTGCTGGCACGTCTACTTGCTCAGAGGAAAGAGCAGCACTTATGTGCTGTGAGCACGATGAGAGTAACCCGAGGGAATGGGACCCCAGCACAAAGAACATGCTGTTTCACTTAGACACTTTTTCAGGAAAATGAAAAAAACTTAAAACAACATGTATGCCATCGAAGCAGTTTCCTTTGGATTARAAACAGAACATTAGACACATATTTAATCAGTTTGGCTGTCCCTGGGGGTGTTAATATTTGGCACTCTCCCCCTTTCAATTAAGAGCTGGTTCTCTAGTTCTTAAAGAAAACTAGTCAGGAAATTTCCACAAATACTTTCTCATATAAAATGCTTTTTCTGCAAAACTGAACTTTAGTGAGAGGAACTAATAATATTCCTTGAAGTTTCTGAATCTTCACTGGGCAACACTAATGCCAAGGAAAACATTTTGGCTAGTTAAAACACTTCAGACCAGATCAGTTAGACCTTACCTCATGATCACAAAAGTCAGAGAAATGTCTCATGGCAGTTTAGTTCAGATAATACATGCCCCAGTTCTTTTTTGCAAAAGCTTCCCTTTCTGAGTTACACCACAGGCATTCCTGAAGCTGAAACATCAGACAAGGTCCAATTGAACTGGAGTCCCCAAACCACAGAGGAAAAATAGGGATGCGGCATTTGAACTACAGTTCCCGTGAGGAATCCAAGTCCCTGTGAGTCCTAATTAACATGTTCAAGTAAATAAATCAAAATTAAACAATTTTATTTGGAATTGTTAAGAAATCTAACTTCAGTCAAAGGAATTGAAAGGATCTGCTGAAATGCATTTTAACTATTTATGTAAAAATATTGATATGCATTGTTTTCTTCATAAATAAAGACAAATAATGTCTTGGATTTGTTGTTCCACCTTTCTGTGTGAAGCAAGGTGTAAGAGAAACCTATCAGACCCAGAAAGTCGCCTCCCAAGTTGCTAAAGTTTAAGGTAACAAGGAGCCAGCATCTCTTTCAGTCTGTTCTCCTGCACATCCCAGAGCACAGAGTTTTATCCAGTGTCCACACGGGGAGTTAACTCAGTAACATGTGTGACTAAAGTAAACCTTGTGGGTACACAAGTCTCCCAGAAAAGTATTCAGACTTGTTTAGGCAGCATCATTGGGTTTTTTTTTTTTGCTATTATGTTGCAGTAGTTTCTTGCCATTGCTGCTCAGGACCTGTTTCATGTTTTCTTCTGAATTCATCTGGCCAGAGCTTCCAGCCATAACTCTTCTTATGGTCATATCTGTTTGATTAAAGATTACTTCAACATCCTCCTTTTCACTTGAATAAACACGCTGTGCTTCCAGTCTGTGAAGGGAAAGTAACTTCTCTAGCTCACAGATCATTTTTTTCCTCCTTTTCCTAATTTTTCTTTTAATTGCTCAACATCTTGTTTAAAAAGCTGACTGTAGTCCCATGTGTCATGTTCTCATACTAATCTTAAAATGCACACACGGGAGAAGAGTAACTCCTGAGTTGTTCTTATCACCGAGATGGTTGTACATACCTGGGGACTTCATAAGTCATCTGGCCTCAATATCATGGCAGTAAATTGTCATGAATTTAATGAGTTTCCATGTCCTTTGTCTTGTATTCCCTGCCTTATAGCTACAGTTGCCTTCCAATACTTTCTAACCTTACTAGGGCACTCTAACTTTTTATAGAGTACTACAATTCTCCCTTGACGAATTTACCACACAAGAGTAAATTTAATATATTCTGTGATCCAAAAAGTAATCCAAACTTTTACTTTTTCTTTCACAAAATATATAACTCTCTTGAGAAAAGGATTTTAATGAAGAAGGGCTGATATGTCTGTTCTTTCTTCCCTTTCCTTCCCACCCCCTTTTTTTTTTTTTAATCAGAACAACACAAAAATGAAACAGACAGAAAACATTCAGATTAAATGGCAGTGGACATAAGTTTTCAAAGGTAAAGGAGTGGGATGTACTGGGGTCCTGGCATGGTCTTGCAGATTGAATTGGGAGTAGAAGGGAACACCATGAGTTCTTTCCAGATGGAGATAAAGATCTGTGTCCAAAAGAGTTCAAGGATAGCAAGAGGACAGGAACTCTCCCTGAACTAACCCTTGAAGAATAAATACCAGTGGTTGGGCCTGCAGAGTGGTTTTCTGGAAGGGGATCTAAACCCAGGACAATAGTGGATTGCACCTCAGTGACCCCCAGAGCAATCCTGAGTTAAGTTACTGACAGCAAGAACTCTTTCTATGCACTTGCCAACTTTGCAATCCAAGCCAACTCTGCTTCCAAACCTTGTTCCTTAAATCCTGGGCTCTAATAAAGCCACCAAGAAAATTCCTATAGGATTTCAGTAAATACAAAATTTCACACATTGTGCATTTGTACTGTACCACCATTAATAAAAATTCTATGAGTGCATTCAGTAACAGATGAAAAGAACCAGTCCCCTTCTGTTGTCCTTTGTTCTGCATCTGGCAGGGATCAAAACTGGCAGCAGGGTCTCACTATTTAGGGGGAGAACCAAACACTGTGTGACGAAATATACCCATGCAAGGAAATGTTCTTTCATACCTCCTTTTCAGCAAGGAMACACAAAGTTGATATAGACAGCTAAGAGTGACACTCCTTAGCTTTCAGTAATCAAAGTATTTGAAGGGCAGGCAAATAAGACAAGGTGATGTTCCCATATTTTTTCATGCCATGCACATACAAGGACCTATCCCTCTTCACTTAGCGTCGTCAGGAAGTGGCTCTCCAGAATTTATTAGACCAATTTCTCTTGTACATCAGCTGGGAATGGAACATCTTTTGTTTGCACTTTCAAATTTTAAAGGAGGAGAATACTGTTTAAATGTTGACTTCATGTGTGTCTGTATCTGTGTGTAAATCTATGTAGAAAAGCTTAGTGCAAAGCTTGGAATAATCATTTGAATATTAGGCAATAGAAGCAAAAAATCTATTCACTTCCTTTGCTTCACTGAAAGAAAAATATGACAAGGATCAAAATCCAAAGTAATACTCGAACCTGGTTTTGGATGCTGGCTCTGAACTGTCAGTGGCCATTACATCAGATAAGCCATGAGCCTAAGCCAAAGTCTAAAGCCTTATAAGGCCAGGAAGGTAAAAAGAATCAGGGCCAGTGCAAGCTTTAGAAGTCAGTAAAGAATTTTAAAGCCATATGCTGCTTAACAGGCACCAGGGTAGAGGGAACGTGAGACTGGAGAAATATGATCTGCAGATCAAGTCCTAGTAACAATTCTGGCAGCAGCAACATTCAAAACCATCTGCAGCCAGTTTAGCAAACAATCTGGAACACCACCAGGAACAAATTAAAATAGTCAATCCTGGAAGTCATGAAAGTCTGTATGAACAAGAGCCTGAGCAAATGAAATGGTGTTTTCATGAGAATATCTTGCAATATTCTCAAAAAACATCAAAAGAATTTTTTTTTTGCCCTCTCTTTCATGTGAAAACAAAAAGCTGAAAGGAGAGTCATATGGATAGGCAGAAAGAAACGCGTTTCAGCACTGGAGCTCCAAAGCAATCAAAATGCCACGGATTTCACTGGCAGCAATATTAATACAATTCGGGAAGAGTCCTCCTTACACTGCAGGGCCTCAGACCCGGATATTCCACTACACTTTGCAGCACATGTTGAGTGCAGGAGCTGGGAAGCAAATGTGCTGAGAAATCCCACGGAGAGGGGTGTGGGTGAGAAAACTGGCTAGCATATGCCGTGCTCTGACATGCAGCAATTGAACTCTCACTAYATGGATCTCATTGTGCAGCACCTCCCCCAGCAAGTGAAAAAAAAAAAGAGTGCATGTGTGCAAGAGGTTAGGAGTTTAGGATGCAGTGCCAACAGGAAACGGAAAAGGRGAGACAAGTAGAAAAACAGGCAGCTGTGGAAAATGCAAGGAAATGCAACTGCATTAATGCTATCCAGGAAGCATCATCGATTGTCTGGGGCGAAGAACAAGGGAGAAAGTRCTTTCACAAAGGCCCACACACTGGACACAGCATAGTCAGGGACCTCTGTTGTGGACTAGATCCCCTCTTTTGGGGGAATTTCTGTCTGCTAAGTTTCACTCCGGGCACAAGAGGCATCTCTCCCTCCTGCTGCTGTAGTGCCATGCCCCGCTCTGCTCCAGCAGTGAGAGGGAAGGCCTTCCCACCTACTRCTCCAACTCACCCTCCTTTTCAACCTGGGAAAGACAGGAAGGTTTTCAGTTGTGAGTTTGTCTGGATTTTTTTGAATCAAAAGGAAAGCTGAATTCGATCCAAATCTCTGGCACTTCAGATTCTCACTAGTTTAGCTGAGTACCAGGAGCTATTGGAGAGCTCTTTTCACAGAGCAGTTTGACCCACCAGCACAGATGGAGACGCAGAACATACGATCTGGGCCAGGTTCTTGCTCAGATACTGCAGGGTGTGAACAGGCAAGTTTCATGCAGTATCTATTAAAAGGAACATTAGCATGATATTAGCTTGTTTTCGAGCAGCCAGGAGGACAACATGAGAACAAAAAATTAATTCCAGGTTAATCCTGCTATGACTCTTGTTTTAGTCACTCTACTCTTAGCTTTATCACTCCAGAATTAATAKATATTAAAGCAGAATTGTGTCCACTGTAATTGTAAGTACAAGTCTTGTCTTCTTTGCCTTTCACAGGCAAGGTGAGACTGAACCCATGGTCCCGTCTTGAGGAGGGTTATGTTCTAGGGTTGCTGGCATAATAACAGAGCTGTGATGGAGCTGGCTCATTCCCAARCCCTGCTGCTCCTTTACTTTGCCCAGGAGAAGGCTGGTTAAGCTCGCAGCAAGTCAGGGCTGATCTCACACTAGGTGACTGTCTCATTGCCATTCTCTTTCTATTGGCTATGCCATGATTRTTTTCAATCCAGCCCTAAATCAGAGCAAAAAAAACCCAAAATAAATGTAAAATCATAATTAAATATTTTAGAAATAAAATAGTGGCTTGTATCCAAGAAAACACTTTCTGACAGTCTGGAGCAGAGGAGRGGAAGCCAATCAGGCACCTATAAAATACCATTGTAATTTGTGTATCGAGGCTKTTTTAGTAAAGCGGATGGCAGGCAGCACTCTGGGCGGATGAAGCTCTCAATAAAAAACATAGAGATTGCTCCCCGGCTTTTTAATTGTCCTTTCTAAATCACCCATGGTATGGATTTGGAAATTAAGTGGTTTAATAGCTGACTCAAGCGAGTGGTTTGATGATGGTTTTATCCGAATGCAGAGCGAGCTGCGGGGCCGGGAGGGAGCGGGGGCGGCTCCGGGCGGTGCCGGTGGCGATGGGGGCTCGGGGCGCTGGGAAGGGCCAATGCCCCATGCAGAGCCGCCGGGGCCGGGCAGCCGGACCAGGACCACCCCGGGGAGATGAGGGGCCCATCCCGGCACCCTGGGACACGGCCCTGAGCGGGGAGGAGCCGGACACGGCCGGGCCGCGGCCCTGAGGGATGGCCCGCAGAGCCGGGCTGGGGGAGAGCTCTCTCAATCCGCTCCACGGGACCGGTAACACCSACATGGCTCAATCCTACCGACCAAGGCACTAGAGACAAGTTTAAAAATAGAAGGCAAGTTCTATATTCATTCTCATGTGCATCCCAGCTCCTCATTTCATGCCCAAGTTTTAATCCATCCCTATAGCCCACGGTWGCAAAGCTACCAACAACACAACCCCTCACTTGCTGGCACTGATACCAAAGCAGAACTAGAGGAAAAGATGTGAGCCACGAAAATGCCTAGTGAAAGCCCAAAGTCCAGTTTGTGCACCCTTTCCCTCTCCTTGTCCTCCCTCCGTACAGCAGCAGCAAGAGGGATGCACTATTGGAGCAAGGGGCTCACCAAAGATAGGAACCAAAATGCTGTAATCGGTCTGGCGAAAGAAATATCACATATAATCAGTAGGAAACCGAGGATTCCCCTTCAGGCCCCCAGAGAGGAGGTCATTAGATGCCTCAACTTGCCTCTGGAGGTCTTCAAAGCCCCTTATCCTTCTTGGTCATCTGTTTAGAGAATATAATCATTGAGTTTAGCAGGATTGTTTCATTAAGTATCCACGGCATAAATCTACATTTGGCAGACAGTGCCAGACCAATCATGAACCCTATTTTGCAGAATATTTTTTCCAAACTTTAAAAATGCTTTGTTCATTTCTCCATCTATTTTTCTTTGAAAGTACAGAATATTTGAAGCCAGCCAAATGAACTTGAGAAAACAGAGATGAGTATGATTTCTCAGGTTTTCTGTAAGGCTCCCAATTGACCATAATATCTAACAGGTCACAGGAAAAAAAATATTTTTCCACAGCTTCTAAATCCTCAATAAATTAATTAAAGAAGTAGAAATAAAAATAAAAATTCTTAATCACTTCTACCCAATATTATTGTATCATTTTGTTCTGGGCAGAAAGACCCAGAACTTTGGAAAGCTAATAAACCACAGTATTTAAAGCAGATCCCATGATTTTGTGAGGTATAGCAAATCCTCAGGAGCAAGACATAAAATGAATTGAAAAAAAAAAAAAAAAGAAAAGGGGTAAGGAAACCATAGCTGGAGTTCTTACCACTTTTATTGAATAGGATATCTTTCCTACAACCTTCAGCACAAAATGGCCAGCATAAAAGAAACCTGACTTTTCTCATCTCTCTTTAAAGAATTGTGTTTTCACATACTTTCTTTATATGTTGAGAAAGAATGAACTTTGGATGTTTTTAAAGGACAAATGGATGACCAAGTAGGATTAGCAGGGCTGTACCCCAAGTGGTGATTAAAGGGAGATCCCAGACCTCTTAGATATACACAGAATTCCTCACCAATCTTAAGAGATAATTGAGATCTTCATATCCACAGGAGAGGGGAATCAGAAGTCCCAGTAGTCCAAAAAGACACAACTGGGTGATTTTGTCAGGAGCATGCTGTGTTCATGGAAATACTTCATGAACCTTGTGGAGCTGAATGGGGAAAAAAAAAAAAAAAAAAAATCTTTATTCTCTATTATTTCCAGAGAAAAATATTGAAAAAATTTTAAATTATTGTAATTAAGTACTTACAATGCCATTGATTAAGGAATATACTAACTGTGGTATTTCAAATGGAAAATTTGTTCTATGGAAGAAATATCTATTGTTTTCTTATTTCAAAATTGTCCTGGTTTTCTGGCCCCCAGAAGGGGCAATTATGACTTGAGCTGTTCAGAGAGTGGCCTGATATTGAAAAAGTGCATTAAACCACTGTCTCTCTTGTGTACTGACATCCATCAATCAAAATCATTGCTTCACCATCAGTCACCTGGTAAAAGAAATAGTGCTGTGATTGTAATAGCATATGATCGATATCTTCAGCTTTGAAGATAAATCTCATTTCAGTAAACGCCTTGTCTGCCGCCAGCAAGAGACTATTACTCTATGAAAATATGCTGTTTCTTTCAGATTACCTCTTAATTAAAAGTTTATGGCTCTTCTATTAAAAGTATGGTCAGGAAGGCGATTTCATATGTAAAGCCAAAACTAAGTAGGTCTGTGGTAGAAACGGAAGGAAGACAGAAAAGCTGCTTCCCCTGGTCCTTGGCCCCAGATGCTGCCTTCCGGTTATCCTTACACTCCTATTCCCAAGAATGATCCTTCACACAGCACAGGCTACCTACAAGGGGTTCTTACATCTTCTGACCTGTACCTAGATTTTCCAGACAGATATGTCTTTAAAAGTGGATTTTCCACCCTAGCCTAACTTTTATTTCAATCTGAATTATAGCGCTGAAAACCAAGASAACACTTCTATTCTGTTCTAACAATGAAATTAATATCTCAGAAATTCCTTCAGAAAAAATATTTTGCAATTAATTTGGAGCATTTTGTAAAATYATGTCATTATTTTTAATGGAAAATAAAGGCATTTTGGAATGAAAAAGTTGTTCTAGAACAAGCAACATGYTTATCAGTGTTTCAATGTTCTCTTGAAATAATATTTTGCAAGAAATTTCTATTTCATTTTTTTTCTCACATGCTCTAAGATTCCACYGGCAAGAGAGAAGTCCCAGCCCTTGAGCAGAGTGAAATTCTGTCCACAAAACTCAGTGGTAAAAGATCTATTGACTTGGATGGGGTAAATGCTAGTCTGGAACAACTGGAATTTCCATCACTGTTGTCATTTTCCTTGTAAATAGTTCTCAGGTTAATACCATAGCMTTGCTGTTTTCTTATAAAGTCTGTTTTGTTTTAAAATGTCCCCCATAATATTGTAGAGTAGAAATATTTTATATGAGAGTAGACTCAGTTAAGAACTAAATGTTTTTCCCATCGTTCTTCCTTTCTTGGCAGGAAATCCATATAAAGCTCACAAAAAAGAGGATTAGCACCATGAAATTGAAATAATTTGTACAAATGGAGGTGTAGAGAGAAGCCGTGGTTCTGAAAATTTACAAGAAGTGAAAAGCTGTGTATTAAGTATCCAGACTCTTCCAGATAGTGAACTGGGGGTGATTCATCTTTCCATCAGGCAATTCACGTGATATATGTCCAATTACTTCCAAGATATAAATGGATACAAAGCTTAGGGTACTCCATGAGATTTCAAGACAGCTTTAATTGATTTCAGTGGGAATTGCATTTATGTACCTAAGGAGAGAATTCAGCTGTTCATATTTAAAATGTAGAATCTCAACATCCTAAAAAAATGTTGCAGGAATGTGAAAGAATGGTCAGCTTAGTTTTTTTTCTCAAGGGAGATAAGAATGCTGCAACTTACGGGGCATATATAACAATAATTTGAAAAGATAGGCAATCACATYGACAGGGATGTGATTTTTAAGTGCAGTGATGCTACTCAGATAGGAGGCCTGAATCTCAGATCAGAAAGAATTCCGGGGTTTRTGCCAATTTCATTTCAGACAGTTTTCTGAAAGGAATCAAAAAGCACATTTGGGAGAGTTAAAGGTTAAGAACTGCTGCTTATTTATTTTTCTTTGGAACCGTTTGGTAGCTGACTTGTCATGCCATCATGCCTCTCTGTAGGGAGTGGACCTGCTTATGTGGTAATGACCCTTTAGAGTTAGGGGATTTCAGCCAATTCTGAGAAAAGTACTGTGCTGTCCACCAGTACTGCACTTAATTCAGTTTGGGAATGAGGAACCTGTACCTCCTTCAGTTCCAGGTGCTCTTTCCACTTTTTCTGCTGTAGGAGGAGAGGAAAAGCAGCAGCACTGCAGACCCCTGTCAGGGGTTTACAAAGCCACGTGATTTTTGGCTTTGGCAGGATAGCTGCAGGTTGTGCACAGAAGTGTGTGTATGTGTAGGGGAGTGCTCAGCGGCTGAACTGTGTAAGAGCCAGGTAGATTAGCACTTCTTAGAATATATGTTTGTGCTTTTTATTCTCAGCAGATGCCAAGTCAAGGAACCAGTAGTTATTATTTTTTGCTGATATGTGTTCCTGAATGTAATGTACAGGTAGCAGAGTTACTCATTTCTGTCAGCACAGKTGGTGTGTGGTGGACATTAACTGAAGTAACTTATTTCCTGCTCTATTTTTCTTGCAAGAAAATCTAGACAATATATCGGAAGGAAAGCTTTTCTGTCCCGCTTCACCCTCTTGCATTTAGTCACTTGACTCTTTAGCTCGTGTCTCACAAAATCTCCTTTGGGCAGTGGTAGCATAGCTAAAAGCTCAAAGATTTATGACTTCAATTGTTTAGCTCACTGGCAATAATGCATCATGATAGAAGCAATTGTTGGAACAGGCAGCTATGATACCATTCTTTTATGAAAAACTGTAGTTGGAGATAAGGAAGGCAAAAGAAGTCTCTTGTGAATATTATTATCCTCTGGAAATTATCCCAAAAAGATTTGCAGTTTCTCTATAGACTGGCTAGAATTCATTGATCCACAGACTATCATCCTGAATAGAGATTAAAAACAGATGGCCGTAGATCTCGGCTTGGCTACAAATCTCAAAAGAAATGAGAGGGAGTACAGTGGTGACTGACCACAAATGAAAGCATTGAAGGGATTCTTCTTTTTTTTTTTTTTTTTTTAATTCCCTATTTCATTCCTCTATAGTTTTGTACAAAGTCCATGGTACTTAAAACTCAAATAATATCAACACAGGGAAGGTATGCAGAGTA
Organism: Malurus melanocephalus; assembly: GCF_030028575.1. Classification (NCBI taxonomy): domain Eukaryota; kingdom Metazoa; phylum Chordata; class Aves; order Passeriformes; family Maluridae; genus Malurus; species Malurus melanocephalus. The sequence goes on from NW_026623355.1 coordinate 1,622,610, forward strand.
CACTGAAGTGGATCAAAATTATACAAAGTATCCTAAAAATACACTACAAAGTCTTTTATGTGGGGCCTTTGTTAGGTTATTGTGCTGGAGCAGTGCATTGTCAGTGAAAAGGGTCTTTGTATAAACTGACTTGAACTGATGGTAATCCGTTTGCTTTAGTGGCTCAGGTCAAGTGAAGAGTAGGTATAAATTATGTGCCCTCATAAAAGTGACAAATATACTCCACAAGTTCAGACAATACAGAGGATGAACCCCAGAATATTTTAACTGTCAGGCCAAAATCCTTGGGTTTATGTCACATATGCAGATTTGTTAATATAATAAGAAGTATCAGTCTTCATGAAGCCTCACAGACCAAGATTTCCTAATGCCTTCTATTATTACACAGTGACATTCAGATTTTTGAGTAATAATTTCCTCTTTTTTTCTCCTTTGAATTAAGTGGAGAGCTGAAATTCTGATTTTTCTCATTAAATAAAAATTCCAGAAATCTTTAGTACATACTCATTTGAAGCAATCTATTTTGGCAATCGATCTAATGTTATTGTATTCTAATCTCAATAATATCAGTCCAGCAAAATAAAAATCACTCTGCTTCAAACTGTAAAAATTCTGAGAKTCCAGTTATAATTCTAGCTATTTTGTTTGGCCTTTATGTTATATTGAAATCTCCTTTACATATAGCATGATATTCAATGCATTTGAATAGGATAGTAAATTAAACCAATTAAAGAATAAATCACTTTTGGTTTTACTTTTTTCATGGTACTTTTGCTCAAAATCAATAGATTGTTTTGAGAATAATGAAATTGCAATTTTATCAGGAAGCTGTTCCATAAAATTGTTTGCTGTTTCCCTCAAATAGCAAGTCACAAGTCTGGTTAGTAATTGAAATATCCATAGAGCTCATTATTCAGTTTTAGTTCCGCTTTTAAAAACATTTTCAAACACAAATTGAGTGCAAAGAGTTTTCAGCAGGAATGTCCTTAAATACCCACAACTTATTGGAATCAATAATGTTAGTCATGATTACATAATCAGTATTATTCTTAKGAGCATCTGTTGTAAATAGAGCATTGCTTCTGTTCTTAGATTAAGAGCATTTTTACTTTGCATTTCACTCCTGATAATAGAGTTCAAGCATATCTCTGCATTCTTTGGAATAATATCAAAGAAGTAGAGAAACTTTACTGGTCTGTTGTTCAAATGTTAGTAAGAATTGGGTGCAAACTATTGACCAAAACTCATGTTTTTTCAATATTGACAGTCCATGAAATACATGGATTAATTGATCGAGTTGCTGTTTATTGTTAATGGATGATAAAAAAAAGAAGCTCAGTTCAGATTAAGTTAATGGGACAGCATCAAAGTATAAAAAGRTGTCAGCCATTCACGGTCTGCCTATGTTAGCATTTGCTAGAATGGGTGACAATTTGGAAACATAACACCACAGAAGGTTTGKTCAAGACAGCTCCATCCTCTGAATTAAAATCCAGATCTTGTAAGCAGCTAAAACACTTGGTGCAACTCAGACTGAGCCTTTGGAAGGACCTTAGGGGTTTTCAGCTGAACAGCCACTGAGGCTCTTATCTATCTTAAATTAAATAATCTATTATTTAATTATTATATTAATCTATAATCTACTTTTCCCCAGTAGATTTAAATTTCCTTTACATCATTGTTATTCTCTAGCAACATGGAAGAATTTAATTCTCATTAAATTCTCATACATCAGGCTAAATTGACAATGTTCTATCAAAATATTTTCCTCAGTGAAAAATAATTTTGTAATTAATATGAAATTTTCCTAAAAGAATTAAAAAATGTTCATCCTTTTATTTAATAGTGAAAAAAAATCAAATAAAAATACTAAATATTTTTTCTGTTACTGGTGGGCAAAAAGCACTTCACTTTTATGTTTCAGGTACCAAATTGTATAACTGGTGAAACAAGGTTTTTTTTTTAATCAAAACATTTTCTTTCCCCTGCCCAATCCCTTCTCAAATAATGAAAATAAAAGGCTTTTTTCAGAATAAAATATAAGAATTAATTTGTTCTGACATACTTATCCTCTCTTTAACCAGCTCTGGTTTAGGATGCTCTTGGGTACTGCCAAAACTAACCTGCTAGGCAGTGCAGGGACTCAGTCATATCAACCCTTCTTAAGGGTTTTCAATCCATAAATTTAGCACATTTTTGATGATTTTTTGACGGCCAACGAACTGATCTCAGGGGTGCTTTGTCTTTACTGCTGTGGTATTTGAGTTCCCCTCAAATCTCAGATTGGAGTAGACAACAGTATTGCCTTTATTCCAGATGTGACTCCACAAAAAAAGTTATAAAAATTATGACAATTTCAAAAAACACTACCTTCACTAGYAAATCTTCCTTTATTTTCTCCTCTTGTAATTGAATTCTGATGTAAGTTACACTAAATAAACTTTTTAGGGATCCCAGCAGAGAAAAACTTAAACGGATATATCAGTTTTAAATTTATATTCCAACATGTATTTTTTAGACTATAAAAGGAGACTAAGAGACTGTCTCTTTCTAGGATATTGTACATATGTGTGAAAGTTTCTACTTAGATGACAATAAACAGGTTACTCCAAAATATGAACAGCAGTGCTTGTATATTTAGGAAATGGGAGACATTCTAAAGTGAATGTATAAAGGAAGTTACTGCTCTGGTTCAGTAAGTTTGTACAAAGTATGCRAAATTGGATGTAGTAATCCTGTAGACAAATTAATTCCCTTTTCATCCTCATGGACTAATTTATATCCACAAGTCCGTGACTGTAAACAAGAGGTCACCTACACTGGCTGGACAGAGTTTGAAAGATGGGAATGCATAATCCATTGATTTCTCTGTTGACAAAAAAAGTTCAGKCCTTCAACATAAAATACTAGACAAYTGAGAGTTCAGCTACAGTTTTGAACTCTGTGGAGGAGCTGGACAAAAATGAAAGTCTTTCATTAAAGCAAATGTCAGCCAAGTTTGCAATGCCTCTTTGATTAACAAAAATGGCTTTGCATGTTATGCCTTAGAGTGCTTCCTTAAGGTCCAATTTTTCTAATTTTCTAAATGTGCTCTTATTAACTCTTCATGTACTGATTTGTCACTGATGCAATAATGAGCACTCTTTCTTCCTGGTTACCAGATGCAAACGTTCGTGATTTGTAACTGCCAAAGCAAATTCTTTGTTATTCATTTTCCTTTCTTATAACTTTTTCTTGTCTGTTTGATACAGGATCATTAGGAAAAAAAAAAAAAAAAAAAAAAAAAAAAAAAAAAAAAAAAAAAAAAGCCCAATCTCTTATCATGCCTGGTGCTATTTTCTTAGTGAGGTTTTTTTCCATTTGTATTTCCAGGCTCAGGCAGAACAGCACATGAAATTTGCATGGAGATCTCAGGTGGGAGTCTGAATAGTCCCCCAAGGCTCCAGACCTTTCTAAATGAGTGTCTGGCTCAGAGTACCATTGGTACAATGGTTAAGAATTATTTGGAACACAAAAGGCCCTCTTCAATAGCCCAGACTCAAATCCTGAAGTGTTTATTATGTGAACTGTGAATGTGAACAATGAATCAAAATATCCTGCTGTTAAAATCATTGTTGTATCACCATATTTTTCAAGATAGCCACTATTTTTCTGTAATTTACAATGTCTTACATGCTGCAATGCCAGGCACAACTGTTCAGCCAAGAGCAGCAAGGAAGGTTAACTAACAGTTCCTATCTCCAGAAGGCAGGTGATATTATTGATTATACTGTTGTATAAAGAAGGAAACAAGAAAGCCACATTAATTTTAATTTTGTTGAATAGCCATCATACTGAAGGGTCAAAGATTGAATGCTTTATGAAAACAAGTGGAAAGATTGGAAGGGAATAATTATTCACAAGATCAGAATGGAAAAAACTACAAAAGGAGTTGTATATCTGTGTATGCTGTAAATGATATTACAGACTACAAAGTGTAGGATGGAGTGAGGTGTATTCAGAATATCTGCTTTGCTTCAGAATACATAGATGCTAAGAATTAAAAAATAAAAATAAAAATTGACAGCAGAATCAGTCTTACTTGCCAGAGATGGTAAGTCATAGCTACATCTATCTTCTATGGGAATGACACACTGGAAAATGTAAACTGTCTAAACAGGGTTCCTATTTCATTCTGTGGTCTGCTCAGGGAGCAGGTAATCTTTACTGCACTCACTGACAGGTCTTTTGAATTTAAATATCTGTTGGACATGCAAGTCCATTTAAGTACATAGGAGCTGTTTGGAACATGTCTTRTTACCCCCAACCAGTTGTGTGACCAGCTTGAAGGAGAATGTTCCCTGCAGAGTCCATTGGCAATACCAGTGCAAAATAATCCACTGCAATCTCTGTGTGCAGATACAGGCCTGGACAGGGATAGTGAATTAATTCTTTTTGGGAATGAGACAAATGCTGGCAAAATAGAGAGAGGTTTGCCGTAACTTTTTTTTTCTTTTGCTGTGCTTTTGTAGAAGTAGTCTAGATGTAGACTGACATGCAATCATCATCGAATTCATCCTTTTTGAACAAATGCAAAATAGCTCAACTTGATCAATTTCTCATATTTTTGTATTTATTGCATTGTAGGAGAAATCAGATGACACCACTAATGAAATAATTAAAAAGCCCTCTACAAGGATTTTAGGGGATGGAAGCATTTTGAATAATAGAACATTTGTTTAAAGGCTTTTAGCAAAACTTCTTCCCCCTTCTTTTGGCTTTACATCTATTTTGAATCACAACATGGCAGGTTTACCTTTCTACAGTTCTACTGTCACTGTTTTTATCTGGAAATATTTTTCATCGGAAAGGAGTGTCCTTACAACAGGGAAAGAAAGCATTTTTGCTCATTAAAAAAAAAAAAAAAAAAGAAATCCAAAGGTTTCACTGTGGAATGAGAAAGGGTCTGATGACATTTTCTAGCAGCTAGCAAATCATGCTGTCATGCATAGGGAAAAAGCCACTAAAATATCCCCAGCTAAAATATAGCAAAATTATGTAGAGCTCAATCCTAGGGAGCCATCTGCCATGTGAAAGCTCCACTGATTTCTAAAGGCATTCATTGCAGGCAGGTTTGCAGAACTGGACGCATAATTTGTCCCTTTTAGAAACTATAGCTGTCAAAAAGAAATCTTCATCAAAAACACGAGTGGCAGAGGATGAAAAAAAAGTCTGTACAGTTGTGTAAAAAAGCCCCACCACATGCCCTCAAAAGGAGCTTTTGTGCTGGCTGGAAATGCACCTCAGCTATAGGTAAGAAATGAGCTACTCATGAAAGGTCTGATCCTCCCATGTGTATGCATGGAAATCTGAATGCTGTCAGGGAGTTTGTGTTCTGAAAGTGTTCAGATGAGGTTCATCCTCAGTAATTGCCCTTTTCTGAATTATCAGCCCTTTAAAAACTAAAGCTAAATAGTACCAACCGATAGGGAAGACGTACATTACACAGACATGAGGGGATGTGTATATGTATAAATGTATAATATTTTAGTATTTCCTTCTATTTTGTTAAGAAATAAGTGTTGGAAACAGTGTAGTGGGTCCTGCCTTGGGAGAGGGAGACAGAGAAGCAGCTTCTCAGGACTTTTCTYCCACCTCTGAGTTTCTGGAAGCACTGAACCTCAAACTGGAGGAAACAGTCTGCAGAGAGACAGAAGGAGACGTGTTTTACAAATTGCAGYCTGATGAGCTCTTCAACAACATTAAACACCCACAGAGAATTACTTTAACACAAATACTAAATGAAAAATCTTTTATGGCAGTAGTGAAAGCAAAGTCTCTGATATATATATAGTTAAAATAGATAAAATTCCATTAATTTTCAACTTGGGACAGACGTTATATTTGAATTTACAGACATGCCAAATGGTAATTTTGGCTTTCAATCCTTGAGATATGGCTGATCTATTGTGGGTGATAACAGCATATGCTACTTTCTGAGTCAATTTCTATTATGTCATGAGAAGCAACACAGCTAGTAACGGAACACATTTTTACACTAGCTAAAATAGCAAATGAGGTCCATAACAGAAAAAAAGGTGGGCTCCAAAAGTAGATTCAATATTTGAGATGGTTGTCAAATTCAATACAGAGTAAATAAGTCATCAAAAGCAAATCTCACAAGAAAAAATGAACATGGCATGTAGCTTGTAGAGATTTTTTTTTCTTTTATTATGTCAAAGGGTTATATATCTTGACAACTTTCTTTAGCTGGTTATGCCTAGGAGAATTGATGGAGACATTTGGCCTTTGTGGGTGTGTGTCAGAACTTGTATGTCCTGAGGATGTAAGTGGCTGCTTGAGATGCTGTGGAGCAGGGGTGAACAACYGCAAAATGGGAGCATCTGAATGCAATTTGATGGAGCAGATGTTTCATCCTGGCACTCCACAGCTGCCTCAAGGCTTTGTCTGGTGTCAGCCTTTTCCTAAATGAGTTTTCATAATGAATATATCTGTTAATTGACACATAAAAATCTATGTTAATATAACATTAAGGACCTATCTTATATTTGCAAATGCCAGGAAATAGAAGGGGGAAAAAAAAGCTTAAGCTTGACTGTCACCAAGACTTACCTGCTGTGTTCCATGGGGGAGAAATCACTGATGCAAATACACTTTACATGCTGCAGAGTCAAACATCACCTTTTTATTTTTTTTACTTTTGTCCTTTGAACAATTGTGTGGGCAGAGGAAGTACCTCCAACCCCAAGTGCAAGGTTTTGGCAGTTGCWTATGACTTTAGGTATTACAACACTTCATTTGCTTTTATCTAGTGTCCAGACTTGTGGCTCTGGTGGCACCAGAGTTATCCAYAGCTGACCATAGCAAGACGTGAGACATTTACATTGTTTCTTGTGGAAATATAAATATGCTTCTCAATTGATTTTTTTTTTTTTTATTTCCATTGTGTTGACAGCTGAGAGCTAGCATATTGYGCTTCCTCATTTTATGCATAAGCTAGGGCAGCTCCTTCAGTACAATAGTCCAGGTTTTGCCATATGAGTTGAGAAATCCAGAAACAACTTCCTTCTCAGGCTGACAAAACTCACATCTACCATTTTACCTTCAAGGCAATAAGCTTCCTGCTGGTGGGTAAGGATRCCTTACAGCAAAACCATGCCAAAAAGAGTTTAAGCCTTAACTGGGTTGCCTGTCAAAAGGAGACACTGTAATTTACTCATAAAAGTGAGGAACTTCTAGGTGCCATTCTCTCTTCCTAGGACAGTATACGTATTTAATGTTAAACCACCATTATGAAGACCAGATCCCAGAAACTTAGATCACCAGTACATGCCCTCTGCTGTCTTTGCCCTTGTCACCAATTAACTTTGTTGCCCTCTTTTCTATGCAGCAGGATAATGTCCACAGGAAGGARAAATCATAGAAGAGTAAAGATATCTTCCTGAGGTAAGAACAGACTTGGGAACAGAAGATTTTGGGGATCTGGCAACATTTCATTCAAGTTCTCAAACCACACTTTGGTTCACACAGCCCAGGCAGGCAGGATGATGGACTAAGCTGAGGACCATGTTAATAAAGACAGATTTAGCAGCTGTCCAAACCTACAAGGATGTCTTTCTCCTGACAAAAGGTGCAGTGGTGTCTCTGCCTACCCTGACACCTGGCTGCCCTGAGCTAAGTGGATCACAGTTGTCCTCTGTGTAGTGCTTGCACATCTCTGGGTCAGTGCATCTCAGTGCAGCTCTGAWGGGTACTGAAGACTCTGCTACATCTCCTGGTTTGGCCTTCCCCTGCACAGACTGAGTGGAGGCACACACCAAGGCACAGGGTACCATGTCCTTGTGAAATTCTATCACCATTGCCTATAGCTAACTGTTGATTAGTCCTAATGGATTGGTTACTCTAAAAGTTCTATCCTAGTTTGAAATTGATCTTTTCACTGAAAGTGTTTCCCCTTTAACTTGCTTTCTTTTTGTCGTACATTTCTAGTCCTATGCTAAATTTTCTTTGATGCCTGATGTGAGCGGAGCTGCAGCTACCCCAGCTGGATGCTGGTGAAGTATCTGAGTGACAATGATGGAGAAATGGTTGAAGTCCTTTGAGCCTAGTTTTTGCAAGGGTTGCCCATAGCATGGAGGTGGAAATACTTGGGTACACCTGTTACTCCTTATGGACCACCTGCCTTTCTAAAAAGGTGTAGTATGTGAGGATGAAAAGAGGCAAATGTGAGCTTTGTTATATAAGTACTTCATACTTATATGAATGAAACACCTGTAAATGCTGCAATTTGGCTGAAAAAAGATGTCTGACTCCAGAAAAAAAAACAAAACAACTCTTACTGATATGAAGTAATTGAAATGCTGCTGAAACCACATTAACAGGATCAATGACAGCATTGGGAAATTATCCTTATGTTATGCAAACTGCACTTTGGAAGAAAATGACCTTGTGTGGTGATCAAGGGCCTGTCAATTGGGATTGGTTCAAATTTTTGTGGTCTGCCTCCTCTTCATCCAGCACCTCCATGCAGCCTGACATCCCAGCTGCACCTTTGCTCTTCAGCATTTTCATTCATGCACACTATCACAGTCTTGTTCCCTTAGGTYTTTTTCTCCTGTATAGCTGCTTCCCATATCTTGCTAAAAATAAGATTAAAATGATCATAAATTGCAGCTTGCAAATTTAATAGTCCAAAATATTTTTTAAAATCTAGAAGCACTCCAGAACCCAAAAAGTGGGTTGTTTTTTTTTCCTAACTGATAACTTAGAATTGCTCTTGTCCTTTCAAAACATGTCTTCCTTTATGGAAGTATTCTGAATTAAGAATTCAGCTGTAGGAACCAAGCTAAACCAGAAAGTCATTAATTTTCCTGAATTTTAAAAACAGTCACAGTGAGAGAGAGAAGAGAAAAAGGAACTTGAAGCCAAATGCTGAGAGTTTTTGAAATGTTGGATTTATACTGAAGTATAAACTACCCATCATATCAACTCACAATTCCAGTACTGTTACCTCTGAACTAAGAGACTTCATTTCCTGACCCAATAAGCAGCAAACATTTTTGACTATACTACCTGGGCCTACAAATGAGAGCAAATATGAAAAAAAGCACCTTCACCAAAATCTTACATTAGTTGCAAGGAACAATTAAGGGAGAAGATAATTTTGCCTCTCGAATATAAGACAGTGTGTCCAAATCAGTGGGATATGTTTTGTGGGATTTAAATGMATGTGCAGGGTACAGCTTAATTCAACACTGTGGAATTTTTAAGAATTCCTAAGATGTTGCTGCATTTTAAAACTGCAACAGCATCACAAAGTACAATGGGAATGAGAAATATTTATCATCAAGTCAGTCAGAGCAACAACATGAGCCACTTTCTTGGTTCTTCTTAATTATYAACCACCTGAACATATCCAGAATGAAAGACCTCTTTCTTAGAAAACACATGAACAAAATGTCCACCAAGCAGTCATTTCTCTGGTTTTGGATATCATGCTGTCCAGAACCGCTGTGGAACTAGAGGATTCCCAGTAGGGAAGGAGTTGCACTGATGCCTGATGATTTTTGCTTTTCCTTTTTACGCTTCTGTACCCTCTATGCATTTGCCTGTACCCCTTAGTCCACATGCTTGTAATTCCTGGAGCCTGATATTCCAGCTTAGTTTAAGAGTTCTGCTGGGCAGAGATCAAACAYCCTGAGGAAGGAGTCAGTGTACCCWGTGCTATCTYAAACCCGAGGCTCCAGCCTTGAGTGAAGCCTTCTCTCTGGAACATCTTGTGTAAACTGTGCTCTGGCCTCATCTGGGAAGAGACTCATTAGAATAGGGGGACATTACTGCATTTGTTAAGTTTCTTATTGGGGAATCCTAGATAGATATGCTAATTCCTGAAACCTATAAAACTTGTAYCTGTSCWGTACACGGGWGTGCATTCTGCCATCAAGTTGTGCACCTGAGATCCCAAATTCCGAGGTAAAACCCTTTTATCCCCTTAACCGTGTCTGTGTCATTATTAAAAACTGGCCTTTCAAGGCAACAGCACTTCAAGCTACCTTTCAAGTTGCTGRTGAGAGTTGATCTTGGGCTTCTACATGCCCATTCTGGGAATGAAAATAATGATATTTTCTCAGTTATCTCACTCCAAAGGGAGACGACTTGGCAGTTTCCTTGCTATTGTGTGGGTATAATTGGGAAGGATAGCTCTAGAAAATAGCCTATGTCATTAAGCATGTTTGGCTGTCTAACATCTAGGAGTTTGTGGCACTGTAAATTGTTTATAATTTTCCAAACCACTGTACATTTTTTAAAAAAAAATTAGAGGTTGCATTCACTTGGGTAGAAGCAAATGCTTTCATAAATTACCAGGCTTGAAAAATTAAGCTGCTATTTTCAAGGCCAAATTTTTAAAGATATGTCAATCCATTTTTCATTAATGTCATCACAGTTATTGGGAGGTGGTGGGAAGGTTTGCCCATTATTTCCTCTCTACTGAGGTAAGCCACAGATTGTATATAAGCAGTACCATCAGTATGTGCCAATTGGATATGAGTTGCACCATCTGTAGATGCAAATGACAATTAAAAAAGACGTATTCAAATGACTGTGCATGCAAAGAGGTAATATTGTAGAAATTGGACCAAGATTCCTGTATTTCTTATAGMGGTAAAAATGTCTGTTCTGTGTCATACTCCTGTAAGAGCTGTGAGGAAATAAAACTTCTGAATGCAAGACAATTTCTCTGTTTTCATTGTTAAGATTTAATACATTTTGAGGTTGCAGAAGGCAACGTTTCTCATTACAAACTGTCTAGTAARGAATGTAAAAAAAATTGAAATAATGAGGGCATTTTACTCCTTSTACATGCAAATTGTCTCATATCCAAATTTATTTCAGTATAAATTTATTCTTGTGTATGCTAATACACAGAATTGAGAAAAGGAAAAAAAATAATTAAATGCATTATAAAACATATGGAAATATACAGATTATGTGATCTTTACTAAAAATCTGTCTTAATGATGAAGGCACTATTTAGCATGCACTCTGGAACTGCACTCCTTCATTTATTTATGAGTTTCTGTAGACAAAGAAAGTGTCTTCCAAAAATAGGAATACCATATTTTCAAGGCATACTGTGTATTTTATTTTTGAAACTAGTAAATGTCAAACAGTATTCATACACATTATTGACACATTAATGTTTTCATTCAACAGTGAAGATACTTTTCCTTGTTGCATTATATATTTATGACACRGAGAGCTGTCAAATAAATTATGTCAAAGCAGCTACAGCCAGACCTTATGACACTTGAATCATAGAATCAGGGCAAATAACCTTTAAAATGAAAGACATATGACAAGAATTAGAAACATTTAATTTGCATAAATATAATGTTAACAGTCTTTTCCTTATTACATATTTTATACCTAAATTTTAATTGCCATTATACTCATTCTTTAACATCAGTTTACTTTCTATTTTTCTTCCTYATTGCTTGCTGTGTTTTAGAATGTGTGAAACAAATTCTGTCAGAAGCATATGATCAGATAACAATTTTAATATATTCTGGTTAACAAATCTTAAATATTGAGAAAAACTCTTCACTCACATGATGTACARTTATAGCTAATAATTATAGCTAAAATATGAAAATAGCTAATMATTCCTAAGTACATAAGCAAATATATCATCTCTGAAAACACTGGACCATSCCTGGAAAACAATCTTGTAATAAAGTTCTGCTATGAAATGCAGAATGCACCAAATRTGCAAAACTGAAGCACTCATTTTCAAAAGCGAGGTGACTCATACATATTGAATTTTGCAGTGTAAAATGTGAGCATATATACTGGAATCAAAGTGTATGGTTAGATTTTCAGAATTGCTYACTAAGAGTAGTGAACTCTCTGCTGACAGGTGCAGTCTCTGTCTTGCACCTTTAGATTTCACTTAGGACAGAGGGAGCTCTGCATTTTGCTCTTATTGCTAACACTGCATAAGACCACAGACGTAACCATAGTTAATAAACCTTTGCATTATTCTGAAAAGTCCCTAGGGACATTCAAGTAAATAAGGCTGAAGGTACAAAGATGAATGTCTGCCTCAGCAGGGCACAAATAACTAAACCCYTTATTCTTCCTGACTATCATTCACCTCCATAGGGATAGTGAAGCCCGGGCCTGCACAGCCGTAAGGACACACAGACTTTGTKCAGGCTCTTTGCTACAGGATGAGTTTGGCTCCCTTCCCCCTTCTGGATCAGATGAAGAAGTATGGTTTATTTTAATTATGATATTCTTTTATGATAATAACAGTCGGACCAGATGATCATTGTTGGTTTCTTCCAAATGTTACTCTATTCTATTTCATTCTATTCCATTCTATTCCAGTGAAGCTAATTGTGATGTTTTGGGTTGGGCTTCCATATATTTACATAGTAATTCTTTCTGAGAGCCAGATGGAAGCCAGTGAACAGTCTATATAAAAAAAACATTGAGGGAAGGGTTGAATTGATAGTGGGAATTGCCTCCAAAACTTAATCCAGAAGGTTTATGGTGTTTCCTTAAATCTTCACCAAAGAATGAAGCAGTTGTCAGTTGACTCTGTGAGAGKCACAAGTATACCATCTCCAGGGATTTGCAGAGAGCAACTCAGGGAAGACATGGGATGAACTTCCATCCCACCAGCAGAGCAACCAGTGATCTGGCAGTCCATGAGGTCTGATGGTGCGGCATCCTGGCCATTTAAAGACAGGCAATGTGCAGTCACATGTTTTATTAAATATCAATAGCTCAGAAGGGTGGGTTGTGGAGAGATGGAAACTGCAGCAGTAGTGAAGTAATTTGCAATTTGCYCTTCTAAGTCAATGGTAAAAAATAAATGACACTTCCTCACTCACTGCCTATAGCTCTGTAGAGCAGTTCTGGTTTGACAGAGCTTTAACTCAATGCAGGCATTTTAGAAGAAATTGAAAGGGCAACTATATTCATGTGTCCCTTAAACACYCTGTTCTGCTGAAAAACAACTATTCTAAGTGAAGTCCCGTGCCAGACAGGGAATACAATTAACAATGCATACTCTCAGAAATGGAAAGTTATTTAGACTATTTATATATGGCAAAATAGATTACAGAAATATTACAAGTATCCCAAAGCGCAGTGTTGGAAGGTTGGAGCTAATGCAAGATAAATGTTCATCCCTAAAACAGCCATTTAGCTGGGCAAAACATTCCTATTGAAAGCAGTAAAAATTGCAAGTTATTTTGATAAGCACTACAGAATTGATCATTTAACCCAGAGGGTTTCATTAAAGGCTAATACTCCAAGGAATTTTAAAACTATCTGTGTTGTTCCATTTACAAGATCATTCAGAACAAAACTGAAAGCCTCCTGGTAGATGTTATCTTTGCTAAAGACCCTATTTTTAACAATTTCATTAATCAATTTATCTGTAAATTTTCAGAAAAAACATTAGCCGACAAAGAATAAATGCTGAACCTAGTAGAAAAGATACCATTTATTCATTTATTCAGTTTGCAGTTAAGTAGAAATCTCCATTCAGCTGTGACATAAAATTGCTGCTTCTACGATTAAAGTACATTGTAAATAGTTTCTAAAGCGTTAATAAATTACTAAAACTGTTTGAGGAAATTATTAATCAAACGTTATAGCCTGTTACTGAGTCCAGTGATGTAATGAGCCATTTGCAATCAACTACAGCATCTAAATTAATGTGCTTGGAACAGTATACAGAATTTATTTCTCCTGTGTATAATGAGTTTCTCRCAGTTGCTTATCAACCTTTTGCATAGTAATTACCAAGGCAGTCGTAGAAGAACTTTTACTGAACATTTCTTGTCTTTGGTGGGACAAACTAGGGAATAACTTCAAGAGTCACTCATAATTGAAAGGGCAAAAACCCCTATGGCACTCTCCTATTATCATCTAGTAGTGTAGAGTTAGCAAGACTAGAGGAAAACATTAGCAATGTCTTAACTATGCAGAGATGCAGAAKTTGCTCTGTGAGCCACCTCATCTCYTGCAGGCAGCAGCTTTGGGCAGACAGAGAAAGGAAGGTCCAGGCAAGCATACATATGTAACTGCTGCTGAAAACKGAATGCTTTGCACTGGATTTTGCCTGTRTGTTTCAGTTGCACAAAGCATCTTTGTACTTCCCTTCTCTCTGGAGTGCTAAGATGGCCATTATGGCTGTGCTATATTTATTGACCTTTAGTTTCCATAGATTCTTTAAGTTGATTTCAAAAAATCCTAATTCCTCTCTTTCTCATTTGTTGATTCCTTTTTTGCTCAACTCACATTTTATTGCTGGTGGTCACATAAGAGAACAAAGGCAAGTGGAACGAAGTCATGCATAAAATCATAGAGTGGCATGGGTTGGAAGGGACCTTAAAGATCATCTGGTTCCAACACCCTGCCATATGCAGGGAAAACTTCCACTAGAACAAGTTGGTAAAACCTCCACCCAGCCTTGCCTTGAACACTTCCAGAGTTAAAGCATCCATAACTTCTCTTGGCAACCTGTTCSAGTGCCTCACCATTGTCATGGTGAAGAATTTTTTTTTGCAATATCTAATCTAAACCTACTCTCATTCTGTTTGAAGCCATTCCTCCTTTCCCGATCACTGCATGCTTTTGTAAACAGTCTCTCTCCGTGTTTATTGTAGGTTTCCTTCAGGTACTGGAAGGGCTCAATAACATGCCATTTAACATGATACTGATGTGATAGTATAATCTAATATGATTGCTGACAACCCATAAATACAAACCAAATACTCAACCTGTGAATTCCTCCACCCACTTTGTGTATGGCACACAGTACTGCCCATCATGATTGTGGCGGAAATGTCACACACCTCATGTGTCTCTACTATCACCTCTCAGCTGCCTCAGCTGAAGATTTCAACACCAAACAAATCACRGCTCAAACTGGAAATGCAGACTACTCTGTGCTGGAAAAAAGAATACGGTTTGGAAAAAYATTACCAGTTTTTCCTCTTCAGTCTGAGCTAAAGAATATCTTTGAAAATATAGCAAACCATAATAGCTCAAAATAACTATGGAGGGCAAGGCAATCCAGTGTCTTAGACAACATGCATCTGCCTTCTCTGCATATACTTGCAAGTTCTCCCATTTATCTCAGCAAGTATTAGAGAGCATACAAAAATGGAAGAATATGATAAGAGTGATATGATGCTGTTACTGCAAATGGCTGTCTTGAACTAAGGAAAGAGTAAGTAAAGCCACTAGAAATGCACTGGTATATGCTTTCCTGCAGATACTCTATCAATTATAACATACTCTTTTAACAATTCATAATGTCTCTATTCCATACACAAAACTACAGATGCATATTACAACTAATGTTACAAAAGATATCTAAAAGAATATACCTCACTGGTAAACACAGTCAGTACCTCATGTCTGCTTTCTAATAGTTTGTATCTAAATGTATATAAAAATATTATATAAAACCACTGTAGAACAATTACATGAACATTCTCTGAGTGATGGCAGCTGAAYGATTTTCTTTCTGATAGGCAGTTCTGTCATAACTGAATGTGCTAAATATGTATGGCATACAAATGATCATCTATGAGATCCACTGGAGAAAAAAGGAGAAGCCATGATGTAGTTCATTTTGAATATGAGCAGATGAAACTAGCAATTCTCAATGGGTAGGCATCACACTTCACTCTGTTCACTGAACTTGCTGTAATTCTAAATTGAGAGAAACAGAAAAAAAAAAAAAGCATTATAATATTTTCCTCGAATATAATGTAAAGTTGGGAGATGAAGGAGTGCTAGCTTGAAAATGCCACCATTATAAAAACTAATAATTAAAGAAGTTAATTATGATTAATYGCATAAAGCAACAGGCAAGTTTCTTGCCAATTTATAAACATAAAAATGAGAATGACCCAACATTTTCATTGGAGGATGTASACAAAAACATCTTAGCATTTCCGAGCAGCAGCAGTGGTGAAAATTAACCACAAAGCCCTCTTGCCTCTACCTTTCTGACAGTGAAAGACTATTTCCTGCTGTGGGGGGAAGCTGAAATGCAAATCAGAAACATCACTTTCTGTTAGTCTCCAACTCCTTCCTCATACTCTTTTTCTATCTTATTCTGCCTATTCCATCATGTTAACACTCAAAAGTCCTACTGACCTCAGCATCTTARAAAGCAAAGGAGGAGTAATAGATTGGTAGCTACAGTGTGGTGCTGCTATTATGGTTACCCTGCCTTTTCACTCCTGTTCATCTTATCTTCAGGTGTTAACACAGTGATCACATAAAAATCCCTAAAGCACTGTGAATACTMGGAATAAGTATCAGCAGTATATATATACTGTTCATAATTACATTTAAAATTTGAGGCTGCAGGCCAGCCTTTCAGACTAAACTGCTAAGGCATTCAACAGAGATTTGATTTGCTCAGCAGCTCTGGTAGAAACAGCCAATTGGGTCCTCAAAAAAGTGGACTTTGAGTTTTTGCTCCCCCTTTTAATTTTGAACATTTGTCCTGGTCTATCCATGTCCCATTTCCATMAAATGGGAAGGCTAGTACATAACTATCTTACAAGAATGTTGGGAAGGTTAATTAATGTCAATAAAAAATGCAGACATTTTATAACACGACAAYTATTCTAATTCACCTAATCAGACCCAGACAACATATACAATAGCCARCCCAGTTATTTTTGCCCTGCAGTTACCATTTCAGTAAATTATTTTTTGWAGGACAACATAATGAAAAATGTTGAAAAGCTCTGAAGAGAACATGTTTTTCTGGTCAATTCACTAGACAATTGTGCCAACTTACCTTAATCTGGACAAATCAATGGAAAGGGGTTTTGTCTACAGGCAACTCTGATTTAATTAGTAAAATACAAAGTGAAGAAAAAAAGACAAACAACCAAACCACAGACCATGATGAGTTTAACATCTTTTGGAGAATGCCCTGATTAAAGCACCAGATTAAAGTACCACAGCATAGTGCCTCTGGATGTACACAGAAGGTCGAGAAATTGTTGCAATGGGAACAGAGTGCTAACAGCAAAAAAAAAATGGAAAACTGCCTTCCTGAGGTTGAGGACCAGTTGTTGAGTACAGACAGATAAGATTTCTGYACAAAAGGTTCACTGGTCAGACTTTCCCMGACTTTAACAAATTGCTGTGAGCAYCCAAGAAGCCCTCCAGTCTTCACCTATTCCTGCTTTTAAATCTTACCCTGTGAATCTGAATGGCATCGATTGCTGAAGAAATAGATTCAAAAAACACAGGATTTTCAGATTCAAGATTTCCACCGTACTGCATTGCTTTTATCAARGAAGCTGCAATAAAACAAACACATGAGCACTGATAAGATAGTGAGGAAATATAAACCATCATGTTAAAATTTTTGCTGTAAGCTGATACTTGCCTTTGCAGTGTGCTAGCAACACATCGATGTGTCTGTTTTTACAGTCCGTGTAAATCTATATGTTTGAAAACAAGAAATTTTAAAATAAATGTTTTAAATAGAAAAAGAGAGTAAGATACACAAAAAGGCATATTCAAGGCAGGCAGAGCTCGGGGCGCTGCTGCAGCAGCTGTACTGCCAGCAGCCACCAGAGTGAGCCCTTCTATAATGCAAACACCACCAAGTCACACTTATTTCCCACCACTTTTCACAGTACTCTACAGTTCTGCTGAGAATTCAAAATTATTTTGATTAACATTTTTGCATTTTTACTGTAATTTTAAGGGGGTTTCATTTTCAGTTCTCTTTTTCCAGCGTGTTTTCCCATGTCTTTACCATATGTTTACTACCAGTCCACACAGACAGGAATCAGACCTCAGAAACGTAGAGGCTTTTACCAAAAAAACACCATAACTGTCATGTTACATTCAGGAGTAAGTTGTTCTTWATTCTTTCTTTGAAACTGTTCAACTCCACAGAGACAAACTATTAATAAGATAGAAAATTTTAACAGTAAAAAATGAAAATAATTCTAAAACCAGGGTAGGGCATTTTTCTGCCAAATGGTGAATATTCAAAGTAATTCCTGCTTCAAAAAAAGTRTTTAAACAATCTGTGTGAAATGGAAAAATTCTGAAAGGAGAGATTCAGTGATCAGAATTCTGACACATCAGAATACTATATTTTTAAAAAATGAACTAAAAAACTTACTCAGTTCAAAAGTCTTCCATCTCTGGCATCAGTGATGATAACTTTGGGAAGCAGTGTAACAAGGACATGTTGAGTATGSTCCTCTCTGAGCAACTTAGTTTTGGACCAACCATTTATCCAGAGGCTGCACTACCAACCTGTGCACTTCACAGACCACGCCAGACTTACCTCTCACAAATTTTTCAAACACTTCTTTGACATACCTTGTAATTTGGAGGTCTCTTAAGATCTTTTGGAAATCAGTTTCAGAATTTTTTWAATTAATACTATATTGAATGCCCTGTATATCGAAGGGATGGCTAATAAAGAGTTGTTCCCACTAACCTTATTTTTCCAGTTYTCTTTTTCATTATATCCTTGCCTATATGTGTAGTTTTAATTTAAAATCTTTTAAGACCRCACTTACTTCACTGTGAAATCACTGCAGTAAATTGAGAAAATTGTTAGGGCAATTGTTGAGAAGATGCTGGGCTAAGACCCAAGTTCAAATCTAGTCCTCCATCTTACTCAGAAAAATTATGCAAACCAAACCTTCCATGCTTACTTAATTCTGTACTCACTACACAACTTTTAARCTCCAGACCTGATGGAAATGTTAAGAAGCAGCTTTTGGACACAATTTTTTTATCCACTATATGGAACTGCTTATTATGCAGAACCATAGACTCATAGAATTGTTTAGGTTGGAAAAGACYTTTAAGGTCATTGAATCCACGCAGTAATTTGAAATTACCAAGTCCACCACTAACCCRTGTATTTCCAGTCACTCTTCCCCAGCCTGCAGCACTGGACGGTGTTCTTGTGACCCAAATGCAGGACCCARCACTTTGCCTTGCTAAACCACTTACATTTGCCCTGGCCCATGGATCYRGCCTGTCCAGATCCCTCTGCAGAGCCTTCCTGCCCTCCAGCAGATCAACACTCCAAYTCAACCTGGTGTCATCTGTGAACTGACTGAGGGTATGCTCAATCCCCTTGTCCAAATCATCAATAAAGATATTAACYGGGACTGGGTCCAGGGGAACACCAACTGTGGCCAGCTACCATCAGGATTTAGTTCCATTCACCACAGTAACCAGTGATTACTGGGTTTAGTCCTGTGGGAGCGTCTTGGAACTCCTGCAATGCCTGAAACCAGTCTGCAAGACATGTTATCCACAGGAGAAAGGATAGAGATCATGCTTTGACCTCCAGCTGAGCAGAAAGGAGAACGTACAGATAAAATCACAGAATTAAAGCCAAAATATTAAAGTGGTAAATTTACACATGCCTCTACAACTGGCATGGCAGGGTCAAATATGACCTAAGCCAACTTGGAAAAAAAAATGAAAAAGGAGGGAAAATACATACATTTGCACTGTTACCCAAAATATTTAGAAATATTTTAATGTAATTTTATATAMMAACATGGTACAGTTTAATACCAAATCTGCATTCATCTTTTCTGTGGRTGAAATGTTTATCCACTAATATAGATGAAGTGACTAGTTACCTCAGTAACTCATATGTGTAATTATAATATATACAGAATATTTCTAATGTCATGAATACCTGAAGAAGCACTGAGACTCCAGTGTAGTCAAAGAAATTCAGTCCACTGCAGTCTAATATCAAAACACGTCGATCACTGTGACATGACTGTGACTCACCTACATATTTGATAAATGAAAAACTTTCATTAAAAGGGAGAATACTCACAAAATGGGTATAAAAATGATGATAGCTCAACAAAATAAGCCCAAACTACCTCAACTAAATTTTTACTGTTATGTGCTGAGGTATCAGGCAAGCAAATGCCACAATTTAGAAGCACAAATGAAGAAACTTCAGGGCAATGGAAAGAAGCAATGACAGGCAGAACATATTAATGAGATATTTTAGGCAGCAATAGCCTCTCAATGATTAAACAATTGTTTCCTCAAATTTGAATTTCTCATTGAGTCAGCTTGGCTTCTTTGGAASATTTTTAATGGGTTGCACAGAAATTCTCATGCGATATTGATTTCTATAGTACCTAAACACCTGCCTATGGCTTAATATTCAGCCATRGGGAAGCAATATATGTAAAGTGGAGTATTCTATTTTCCTAAGGTTTTACTATGCTGGTTTTTGTTTGGTTAAATTTTTAACACACTATGATGTATTGATGCTGGAGAAGAAAACTGTGTTGGTAAGATTGGCAAAARTCTTATTCTCCAGCCTCAGGCCATTTTGTATTTAATCTAAACACACTCTGTTCTAAATGTATCCTGAACTAGCACATAGATAAATGATTCCTGGCTTTCATAAAGGGAAAACTAGAAAATAATRCACATCTTATTTACATTGTTCTGTGAACAAATGTTTGTTATCATAATGACACAACTGAAAAAAAAAAAGAAAAAAAAAAAGAAAAATATGAAGGAAAGGAATTCTGAATGTAAAGATGAGTTAAGCTAAATGGCTTTAGCAGAGCAGAGGTAAAGATTTTAAATTATTGAGGGGATTTGGAATTTCCCTATGAWGCAAATTTATGATGGTGGTAATTACTTTCTAACAGTAGTCTGAGAGCCAGAGACTTTTGGACTTGCATCTCCAGAGATTTRCTGTGTTTGTACTGTTCAACTACATGAATTGATGAATAGAATACAAACAAAAATATGCAATTTTAAAGGGAACCTCCTGCCTGAAATTACTGTGACAGAAACYCAGAAAGGGCTCATGAGATATCCCAGGCCCAGTATAATAATTCCCTGCTGCATCCTGAATTGCAGTAGAGGCTGCCTGGCCTCTGAACAGGGGGATAGGTACAGATCTGCACCCTCTTTGGATCTGTCCTCATGCTCCCCTCCTTCTTGAAATTTAAGATCCACATTTTGCTTTTCTCTTTATAGTGATTTTTCTTTTTTTTCTGTTTGTTTTAAAGACTCCATGAAGAATCACCATAGGCTGGTTGGTACAAGTAACAACAGCATTTAAGTCCTCAAGGCAGGACTTAGGTTTCAGAAAAATGGTCTTGTGCTTTCTGTCACTTTTCTAATATGAGAAATCATCTTCAAGATGACAGAAATATAAACCGGTAAGATCTCCTCACACAGTATTTTACAATATAGTTAATACAATACAATATAATCATCAGTAGCCATTTTGGTAGGTTGCTATGCTACAGCAAAGCACTCTGTCACCCCCCGAGTAAACTTATCCCTGTAGTATCATAAAAATGTCCTGAGTCTAGTTAACAAATGCAGACATTCAGACAACAGCCTCCCAATCAGATTCTCTACTGTGGCCTTAATGCTTGTAAGTGTTTTAAATAAACACTGTTTTAATTCTATCCCCAATGAAGTCATCTGTATAAATTATCTACTGCAAAAGGTTGCTGCAGCTCTCCCAAGGAATGTATGTGCTCTGGTTTGATTTAAGGGTTACAAATGTAGGGATAGTGGAGTTATCCTGCTTAGTTCCTAACTGAAAGAAAACCTCTAGGGTTTTTTATTATATATTGTATTGATATACTGTATAATRTTGGTGGTCATCATGTCACTAACAATTCAGTTAACAGGGTTCTAATCTTTTACTTTTTCATACTAATATTCAATGTTGTGAATGCAAAAAAAGCCAAGACCAGCACTTAGTAAAACCGTCCCTTCAGCCTGGTCTGAAGATGAGTCCAGACAACAACATGGGAAGTATTTCCCTCCTCTATGTACCTGTCTCTTTACACACTCACTCATTCCTGTGCAATAAACAGGGACAGAGAACCATAGAATGATCTGGATTGGAAGGSACCTTTARGATCATCCAGTTCCAACCCCACTGTGAGGGGCAATGAGCCTTCCACTAAAACCTTCCAYTCCTGTAGAAAGGGCATTTTCATGGGATTCCCTACTTTCAGAATCTTAAAAAAGTCAGTCAAAAACCAGAATGAAACCCAGGACTTGTTAGGCCAAGGTTAACAGAGTTTAACACAGTTTAGTATTCACGCTTCATTGAATGCTTGGTCTAACTGAAAATATTTGTTTCCATGAAACTTGTGTGCACCTGGATAATACATAGAAAAATGTGGAGCAATTTTGCACATTTACATCCATCTTGGTTTTAATACCATAAACTCACCATGACAACTTCCATTGGAAAACGAACAGAGCAATGTGTTCTGCTCACACTGAAATAAAAGCAACAATTAACACACCAAGGAAAACCAATCCATTGCATAGTAACGAGRAAAAAATCAATGCAATACATAAGAATTTTGTTTCTCAGTACCAAAGTTAACTCATTATCTCCAAAATCATGTTCTATGGATATATAATATAYGGATATATTTTATAATATGGATATATAATATTTTGGTATAACTTTAGAAGAATACTGATACATACATACTCAAACAGATATTTTGCATTTCTTTTTAGCTGACTCAACCTCTGCTATATTTGGATTTACTAGAAAGCATCTTTTGGGCACARTGCTTTTGGGGAAGCAGGGAGTGGTTAAGAAGTGGTCAAAAGAAGGGAAAGAYGTTATTGAAAAAAAAATTCTAGGCAGTGATTTTATAAGATTAACTTTTGATAAATTTTCTACTTGCTGCAATCTCATCTGCTATTCTAATATTTTAGTAAGAACGTTTTTGACATGTAAATTTATTAAAGAATTACCTTTATCTGGAGAATTTTTATAAATATTTCAATATTAAAGTTCTCAGTAGAAATGTGAGTTAAAAGCAGAAATAGAGCATAGAAACAAAATTGAAACTGCATTTTTTTACACCCATTGTACTACAGAAAGGCATTTATTAAACAAATCTTTTTTTTTTTTAAAAAAGCACAGCAGCTGTACTGCTGAGTACCTTACAGAAGAAACAAAGGATAAAATCTGCCTCATAAGTAATGTATAAATTAACTTATTAAATTAACTTWTTAAATTGACTCATAAATTAATACCATGCAAATCCTAAGTAATTTYTCTCTGTTTGTAGGCTTTTTATCATACAAATCCAAATCAGTCAGCTTAGCATAACCAAGGGAAAAAAAGCCTTTTTCTAAGCTGAATTTCCACCCATCAAAGCACATATGGGTAGAACAACTCTTTGTCAAGGGGCAGCAGAGCTGGTAGACACATGCTGTGTCTTAACAACCCATCTAAGGCATGGCTGTGATTTTCTCAGCCCAATTTGCCAAACTGGGTGAAATTGTCTATAGTAAGCATTGTATAGTATTGGAATGTCTTCATGGTACTGATAGAAAAATGATAATTTATGATTATGATAATTTATTTTTTCCCTTTTAGTAAGTGTTGCAGGAAGTTGCAGTAGCTATATGCAGATAAACTTGGAAAATACTGTATTTTTGGGGATATTCTCCATCCCCCATTCGTAAACTGTTTATTTTTCTAATACAATCAATGCAAAAGAAGAAAAAGAAGCAAACCTTGAGGAAAAAATTTAGCCACTTTCTTCCTACCTCTCCCCAAATTATTTATCATTTGAAATGGAGTGTCCATCTCTCATGGACTTATCTCAARGAAAAAAAACCAAAAACCACACCTTATTTTATTCAAGCATACTCRTTGCCTTTCCAAAATCCCAACCTCATATCAGCTGAAGTTATGTAAGTTCTTCCAGAAATTTTGGAGAGTTGGATCAGTGCTTTAATGTCTCTTACAAGATCACATGCAGAAATAGTGGAGATATTATTTTCAAGTAATAATAATTGTCCATATTGAGTCTGATTAAGATWAGGATTCGCTTTGTTCTAAATGAATCCTTCCTAATGTTGCCTTTTATACCAGTTTCAATATCCAATTGCATTCTCTAAGAAATGCAAGGAAAGCAAACAACACCTTCAACCCAGTCACAGCAATTATTGAAGCATAAAGCACATCCCATGTGGTTACATCATCACATACCTGGCTGCTCAGTCCATCCTTCTGGATTATCTTTAACAGGTCAGCGTGAAATTTTCTGGCATTCAGAAAGACTAACGGGCTGTTGACTGAAACTATTTTTACCTGTTTTAATGATTCCTGTGGAATGAAAGAAACATAGTGCTGAAAAGGTCATCTTAGATTTGGAGATCAAATCACAGACTAATTTCTTTAAAAATCCTGTAAATACCTGTAAATTAACCTAGGAGGAGTTTAGGATTGAGAATGGAGCTTAGGAGTGAGAATGATTTAACAGATAATTCTATTGATCAGCCTTCACACRCAACTGAAGTAAGAATGGAAATATAGGTAATATATAATTAAAATTTTCTGTAATTTTAGTTAGAATTAAAAAAAGCATTACTCGTTATGGTCCATAATACTAAGAACAATTAGCTAACAATTATAATAGTATTATTTCAGTTGGTATGATCCCCAAGTATAGGCAAGGTAACATTTGCAGACAGGCAATATATTTTATTAGAAAAACATGTCCTGAAAAAAGTACACAAGGATTTAGGGCAAGCACTGCAGGTGGTTTGGRGAAAGCTGGCAATATTCATCTTGGTCATGTGAAGAAGACCTTAGTACAGAGATAGTACTCCATGAAAATATTGAATACATTGGATCCCAACTAATCTTGAGTGGCACATTTAAAGCTTTACCAGCACATATCTAAAACCAACACAATAATTTACTCAAGAACCATTGGTCACCCTCAGTCCTGTCTCTGCACTTCATTGAATAAGCTACAACAAGCTTACCAGTACCTCCAGTCAGACTATGCAACTCAAAACAGAAATGTTACCCAGCAGAACAGTTTTGGAAGATCATCAGATATTGTTCAGTAACCCCCAGGAGAAACTGGAAAAAAGTTTGCACAAAACAAGTGCTCTTTCTCTCACTCTCRAGGTGTACTTATAAAACACTTTCAAAAGTCAGTAAGAAAATTAATATTTATATGGAAATATATTGGACAGCAACAAGACATGCTTAAATACTGGTTTTGTATGAGATAGAATTAAGTTGATTCTACAGAATTCCTGATTTTCTACTGGTTGTCTGACAATGGAAATAGAAATCAAGAATTTGCAAGAGAATCTAGGGTGAAAAACCTCTCTTCCTCCTAGCAAAAGTCATGTAACAAGGTCACAGTCAAACACAAGTAAGTGGAGCTGACACAGACCATTTTTTAAGTAGTTCTTTGGGATTGCATTGAAGATTTGCAGTTTTCCCAACAGACTTTCAAGCAAAACAGGAATGGAAATCTTTACCACAAACCACATAAACTCTCTCCTTATTGGAGACTGCTGTTCAGACTTCTGGGAATGAGATGATCTCTCACACACCACCCCAGTGACCGTCATATAAAGGAAACATTTCAAACAYCCCAAACTGAGGCAAAGAACCCCATACTATGTACAGGGACTTTGCGCAATTTACCTATGAATGTGATAGTGGCAAATACCACATCACCAACATACCACAGTCAGACAAGTGGCAAAGCCTAACTGGCAGTTAAAATGTCACTTTGTATGAAATGGAGCTCCAAAATAAGGGCAAAACAGAGGATGGTATATGCCTGGATGGAGAAATACTCTGACATCCCACAGATTCCCATAAAAACAATCCTATACACAGCTTGGTGTGGGGACAAGTGGACACCTCAGTGCCATAGCAGTACTGGCAAAGTAGAAGATAAAAACTGAGAAAAAAAGGAAGACTGATGCAAAGATCAAAGTCTCTGATACTCAAGCTACCAAAAGTACAAGCTATAAAACTTGAAAGGCTCAAGTCATAAGGCCAGATCAAACAGATGGCAGACTTAGGGATAATTTCTTTTGTCCAGAATGGACAAGGTCAACTGTGCCTAAATTTGACTAGCCACTTAYTCCTAGCTCTGTTTTGATTCTTTCTTAATAAGAACTGTTCAGGGGGAAATGAACTTCCTCTTTGTTGTGTCCTTGCTAAGAAAGCAGGAAATTTCTCGCACATGTCTGTCCCTGCCATCACTCAGAAGGYCCTGGGCGATTGCCCTGCGTGCTCTGCACAGCACCAACTCTGCTTGGGTACGAGTTCGGTGCCAGTGAACGCCTGGGATGAAATGTGTTTCACATAAGCTTCTAAATATCCTTTGATTTTTTCCACATTAAAGTGTCTTTTCACTTACTGATGAAATAACCTCTATAAATCCACCGACCTTAATGGCAGGRTAGATCATTAAATGTGCATATTTTCATGTTTTAAAGTCCTGTTGTTTATGCTTAATCTCTTATTTACCAGGAAACTTGGATCAGTCTAACAGTCATACATTAAAAATTACCCTAAATGCCTGCTGCAACCCAGTGACTCTAAATTCAATTAAAGGCATACTTTCCTTCTTTGTTTTGTGTAATAAGCTCTTGAGCAATTTGCTTCTCTAACATAATGTTATTTTCCCCACTGTCTGTAGACACTAGTTTGTTATTACTAGGTTACTGGCATTAATCCTACTGATTAAGGGGAAAAAAAGGCAGGGGAGCAGTAACCTTAAAAAATGTATAGGCATTTGTACAAAATACTTCATGAACCAATATGAAAAATAGCAGGCAAATCAAATTTTGGTTACCCATCTCTGACAAAGTTWCTCTAACATTTTTATTAAGAATGAAAAGTGATATAATAATTGACAGCTGGGCCAGCCTCAACAACAGTKCCTTTAATTCACATTTCAGAGACCTCCCAATTCTTATGTACCTTTCACATCCCAATGTTGCTCAGCATGCCAAAACAGTAAATGCCCCTGAGCCCCTGGAAGTTCAAATTTTGAGCCCAAGATAACTCTGATGGAAGACATTTGCCAGAAGTAATAAATTCTTTAAAGAAGAGGTGCTTAATGGTGCAGCAATAACTGCTGAGTATGTGGATTACTGATACGTAAGACCCTTCATAAGCATTAGGAAAGGAAAAATGACAAAGGAGAAGAAACTGCCACGGTGGAGAAGGCAGGGTGTGCCAGTGATGGAGCTCTGTGCTGAAAGGACACATGGCTTTACTTCTGTCTTGGCTGCCCACCTACCATTTCATCTTGGAGAAGGGAGTTCACCTCTCTGGGTCATGACCCTTCTCTTCTTACCATAGACCTGGGCAAAAGCAGCTTTGATGAAAATTGCAATGAAAATAACCAAAGGGATCTGACTGGTTGGTTTAACTTYGTAAGGAGCTAAATTTTAAAGGCACAGTCTTTGGGGAAAATCCTGTCTATTTTTCATGTGCTYCGACCCTGTTTGAGCACAGGGTGAKGAGATGTRTRAAGCARTYTGTGATAACTTTGTGRTGCTGCCCCTTTTTGTCCAGCCACAGGGTGTCCTCTGGGACAGCTCACAAGGGACTGGTGGCAGAAATTATTTTAGAAAAGAGATTGGAGATGATGAGAATACCAAAGGACTTTTAGGAAATGTGATAATACAGAGACTGCTATTGTCTGCTCAGATTGCCCTTGCCRTTCCTGGCAAGAGATTTTCTTAAATTTAGGAATTAGGAAACTTTTAGATAGAACAATTCATAACTRAAAGTGACAGATCGACTAAGATACATCTAAGAGGACGTGCCTAACTTCATTTTGCAGACAARCAGCAGAACCATGAAAATAGTCCAATTTCTGATGGCCAGCTAGCTTTGTTTTTATTATATTATGCTGGCTTTAGATTTCAAGTGGTCATATCATAAATCATTCCCTTGACTCCCTGATTACAATCTGGTAACTAACTAGAGAAAACAAACAAACAAACCTGAATTAGTGATATACACAGACAAAAAAAAAGGTTTAAAAAGAAAATAACTTACACAATTATCTTCTGCTTTATATTTATATTCCACCTCTTTCATACTTTTCAAATTCAGTGTCTTTGCTCTGTAATCAATACATAGAGAAAAATCTGTTCAGTAAATCATTAGTGGTCTTGAACAGAAACAAAAAGACACACACCCTGTGTGGTTTGCCACAACATAGAAACATAAAGATCCAACACTGCAATCTGTGCGTATTTTTGTGAATACAGACCTTATCTTTTCTGAAAATCATCCACTTACAAAGGCTYATTTTAGAATTATGATATCCCTTTGAAAATATGAATAATGAAATGCTCTGGTGAAGAAAATCTGAATTCTAATTTTCTTTAGCTGCCCATAAAGGTACTCTCAAGTCAAGGTAGCTCATATATAATATAGCTTCAAAAGTAAAGAGGTTTAATTAATACCCRCAAAATCATATTGTAAGGAAAAGGAAAAAAATATTCTGGTCAAGAAAAATAAAGATATTTTATTTGTCATTAAAATTGACACATTTTTKTATGATGAAGCAGTACATTGCACTCTAACTATCAAAAAAGGAGACTTACTGGAAAGGACCAACATTCCTCTGCTCTCTACAATTGAAAAGAGGAAGTTGCCTTGGAAARGCAGCTCAGTGTAGGATCTTCTGATTCCATGCCATTTGCAGGAACACATTTAACAGCAGAACACTGTGGAACGAGCTACCTTCTGAGATAGATGCACTGATAYACAGGGAGTATGTGCAGGTATTGGGGCCAGATAAATGAGCCTTGCAAACATCAGCTGTTCTCTCATCTTTGCATTAATGAAGCTGAGGCTGCTGMTGGTTTTAACAGATTCTGATACATMATATGTACAACATCCACTACTCTGACATCTGAACAGGAACTTTGCATAAATAATTATGATATTTTTCTTGCYTCACTCCTGCTAATACTTTTGCTCATGACTGTATGGCTTAATACACTTTGTCTTGTTAGCCCCATCTGTGCCATGCCAATTTTAATGCTGCTACCTTGTTCAATGCCTTTAGATGGCATGGACAATCATATGCAGCAGCTTCACAGAGATCACTTTGAAGAGTCTCATTTATATTAATTAGTTCAGGTTCAGCCTGAGGTCTCCACTAGATCGGGCTCTTTTGTGTTAGATATCTATCACTTTCTGCTGTTGGAGCACCAACAGCATTTATATATTTATATTTATTCAGGTCCGGATAAATACAGCATGAAAACTTGCCTTTTGCTTTACTGCCTGAACTTACCTAAATTTTATTTTGCTGAATAGCACAATGTTGTCACAAAGGTACTGATTGATCCACGCAGAAACTATCTCACATAATTTTTAACTGCCTTGAAATTTTGAACTATTTTCATGCTGGTTCTCCAACTTACTCTGTTAGAACAGAGCTGTGCACAAATATCTAACACCATTAACTTTAACAAGCATTTAATCAAGCTGTCTATATCATACTTAATTTCAGTGGGATTCAATGTCCTGCAAACAACTGCAAGCAAGCAGCAAGTCATTTCCAGGACTGGTGAGCTGTGAATTAATTCTGTAGCACAAATCAATCAYGAACCTCTGCTGATGTTTCTCTTTACTCATGATCCAAAGTAGCTACCGCAATATATTCAAAATAATGCATTAACTTCTTATTGCTTTAATTTTTTTTTTCCTGACTTTTCTAATTCATACACAGAACTTACACTTTTTATTAGGCATTAGTTGTGCAGTTGTGTTTCATYAACCTATATTAGCAGTGCAATTGTCAACTACCAACTCTGTGTACCATAGTACCTAGGAGTTTATAAAGGCTGTTCRTTTCTAAAGCTTGTCAGACATACTTTCTCCCTAAGGACCAAATAAATGTCTAATGGAAAAAAATTATTAATCTTCTTGTTGATTTTATTCTACTTTCACATAATGAATCATACAGATGTGTAATAATAAGAGAAATCACAAGATAATGCCATTTTATAAAATGTTTTAGAGATTYTTAGTCTACAGTAAATGCACAGATGTGACTTTTCCTTTTGAATTGTCTTATCTTGTAATTTTCGGCAACTAAAAAACTGGAGTTTAGTTGTTAAATTTAGTATACCGTATGTCTATCCTGACTGTGAAGCAATATGCAGAAAGAATACATAATGATGYGCAAGTAGAACGTTCCAATAAATTGTTTCTTACCTGGGAAAGCGGAATATCACAATTACTATAGTGCAGACAACGCCATACAACAGTCCCACATTAGCAGCAAAGCATATTGTAAACACGTAGGTACTAACCCAGATGCTCTTTAAGGAGGGGAGAAAAAAGAAGTGATTAGTTTCAAATTTTATAGCAATGTGCATTTTATGAATCAGAAATAAAGATTTTTAAAACTAAGTTAGTTTCTCCGATGTGAACATCTTTGAACTGGCAAATGTTGAAGACTGAATTAGCAATTAAAATAATGCCTCCCCATGGGAGACCACATTCAGCATGGCACTGCTCACTCCAGTGCTCACAGAGGTTCCTTCCAGGGTTACTTAAAATAGCAGATGTGCTAACAGCTTAATTCAGAACAAACTCAGTTGTTTTGGAAAGCCTGTGTTTTTCACATTGCAAGTTCTTGTCACCTTCTTCGATGCCTAGATTTTAAATCCTCCTTTCTTTTCACATAATAAAGTGCCCTAATGAGGTCACATACAGAGATTTTCTCCCACTAATCATACAAGTGGGAATTATAATTTGCAAGGAGGCTGATTAAAAGTGACATTTATCTGAGTAAAGCTAACTAAAACAATTCAATAGCAAATAAAACTTACTGGAGAACTATTTCCTTCCATTAGAAATGGTGAGATTTCATAGAACTTCTCCATCTTTCAATATTTAATTACTAAAACTTTAGATCCATTTTAAATACAATTAAAAAAATACAGAGAAACATATCAGAAACTAAAGTCGCTTTGAGAAAAAAAAATTAAGTTACTTTAAAAAACTTTAAGATTTCAATTTTTCCTTAATTACTTTCTTGCAAGAAATGATCAGTTTCATTTCCATACTACAATGATGTGCACAGCTAAGAGATATCCAGATTTTACAATTAAAAGAAAAGTACAAATTACACAATTTTTTATACCATTATACCGAATTGGTATAATAAAACACATATTTCTTCTCTTGAGGAAGCCTTAAGCTACAACTGCCATCTAATCATTATATAAAAGGTTTTAAAGAAGAATGGAATGTATTTTCACTCCTCTGGATATATTGATCCCCACAGGTGCCTGTTTCAGGAAGCACAGTACTTCTTGTTCATGTTTGCAGAATAACAGATCACATTACAATGGCACAATCAGTGTTGAGATTATCTTCTCTGATGCTTTCATTTAACTCATGAAAGCCAGAGACAATAGAATACTTTCAGCCCAACCACAGGAATTTTGCTTGAGCAGATTTCAGGACTATTATTTTGTTAATTATAAAATGTAAGTCATACTGTATTAACTCATGCTTCACAGAGGACAGAGTGTTACGTGACTATTGAGAAACCTTTTCCTCCCTCAAGATTCCTAACTGCTGCAAAATGTTTTTCAGTTTCTTTAGCAGGATGGCTGCTATGTAAAGAGGTAGTTCATCCTCTGAAACTGTCCTCAGTCACCAGTTTTATTTTAACATAATATCTTACACAAATTGTTGTGCATATATTTGCATACCTTTATGAGCAACAGATACTGAGTTCTGATTAATGAATAAGAAAGTAATGCTAAGATTTATAAATCAAATTAATGAATAAGAAAATAATGCTAAGATTAATGAATCAAATATACATTTATAAAAGGCCTCAACTGGACATGAAAAGGCTGAGAACTGCTACAAACCTGAAATTTGGTGAGATCAAGAATTARACTATCTCAATAAGGCTGAACCCTTGGCAACACCTGTATCCACTTCAGGGCAATCCAGTTCACCTGAACTTCTTCACATCTAACTAAATCACTGCTGCAGACCTGCAAAATTCTTATGTCTCAGRAGAAAACAGAAAGCAGAAAAACCCAGTACAAAGTCTGCATCTGGGAAGAATCAAAGCCAAAAATGTTTAAGTACTGCTGAATACTGAGAAAGCTAGTTAAGTGCCTCTCCATTAGCTTAGTATCTTACATCTTAACTGTAATCAGAGACTGCCATTGTTGTAGAGGCTGAGCCAAAACAATCATATTCTCATTAGTMAATCAGCCTTTCAGTGCTTTGTATTGGCCTGGAGTCAATACTTCTTTAATTACGGTAGCATCAAACTTGCAGAAAGATGTTGATCTGATAGACTTTTTTTCAAAAAATTAATGGGTTATTGCAAAGTTCAACAAAGTCATAAAAGTATCAAAGTTTTCCTTGGCAACTTACTTCAAAATGGTTATTGCATACTCCAGGACAGCTAGAATCTAATCACTCTTCAAATCTTAGCAATATAGGCACAYGTTAATATCAAAAATCAAAACAAAATCCACCTTCAAAGTATCCTTGTACTGTACTAATTTAAAGAAAAATTCTAAAGAGGGAGAAAAGAAACAAGCTGAATAAATTGATTTATGTTAACTCCTGTATCTATCAGAAAGTATCAGAAGCACTGGGAGGTACAGTGACTGTAGAGCAGCTGCCTCCATCTAGATTTCCATTTCACAGAGTCTAATCAACCACCATTGATGAGAGTCTAAAATCAGGACTTGGTAGGAAAAAATCATAAAAATAAGTATAGACTATTTTGTGAAGCAAGGGCTAAACAATACAATGCTAAGGTATGGTGACAATAAATGTTTCTGTACCAGTTTGAAACTGGTGTTATGCACTTTCCTTTTTCATTGCAAACTGAGGAGATAGCTAGTATCACCTGAATGGTTAGGGTTCCTTGAACTTTATTTGCAGCGCAGATGTCTAGTTTCCCACCATAATAAATGAATTTGGTTATCAGATGAAGAAAATGTAGGATGCAGTTCATCTAACTCCTACRTGGTTGTGCTGTTGTTTAATGGAGGGAGAGATGAACACGGCTCAGCTGACCAGGTCTGTACTGTGCATAACGTGAGGCAGGGATGAGTTGCTCAAATAGAGACCCATGTTGCAGTCACCAGCACACAGCCAAAAGAAGGACCCCAATAATGTCCTGGAAAGATGCTGGAGCSCTGGAGGAGGCTCTGGCTCTAAGGACTGAGTGACATGGCCATGTTCCCACATCCTGTGTGCATTCATTCTCAGCACATCCTTGATCCAAACTTAGGATTCGAGTGAAGACCACCACAGCCATGGTGCAGGAACTGCTTAATGCACTTAGGGATGTGGTTTAGGGATAGATCTGGCAGTGTTGGATTAACAGTAATTTACTGGATTAGATGGTCTTTAAAAGTCTTTTCCAATGTAGATKATAATAAAGTGATGTGGTAGTTCTTTAATATAATTTTTCACAGCATTCCATACACAACAGAATGTTTTTGCAAACAGGCCCGCAAAGAGAGGGATGATAAAAATATTACTCTTAAAAAACAATTTATATGGTAATGATACTTTCAATGGATTAAGCATTTGTAAATTCCTTCCCACCCCACTGAGACTAGCTACAGCACAAGTAATAAAACTCACACTAGCATATTCATTAATGCAGGAAAAATAGAAAATCTCCATAGGATGTCATAAGCTCGAGGCATTGATGTAAAATTATTCTCACAGAAGAGATGGTTTCCTACTTCGTGGAAAATTGTTTACACAGCAGAGCCCTGAGAGCTCTCAGTCCCCTCTCATGAATCAGGACCCATGTGTGATGAACAAATTTAAAAGGCCATCTTCCTCCTGAGGATAATATGTGAAGTTCTAAAAAATCCAAGAAATTCACTAATGAACTCCATAATTTCAAGGAAGACCCTTCCTAGACCCTCTCCTTTAAATAGATTGACAAAATAGATTGACAGGGTGTTGGATGCATGTCTCAGAAATTCACAATGACAAGATCTTGGAGCATACTTGTCAAAAGTGACCATTTTTGGATCTACTTTAATTGCTGAATTAGTAGCATCCTTTACATCCTTAAATATTAATATATGTGCATACAATTACAATTGCATGTGCATCCATAGCTGCCTCTCATCACAACACCACAGAGGGAATGYGTAATTTTTACCATAAATTCTTGCCATTCCTCCTGCTTTACAAGTCAGGCATGCAACCTGGCTTTGTCTCAACTGTGGTCATTTTCTGGTCAAGACATATGTGCAAATTTTAAACCATTTTTTTCTTTTTAAATGCCAGAATATTTCATTGCTGAACTTCCCAAATCCCTGCTATAAAATTAACTCRTTAAAATGATCCTTATTCTATTATAATTTTTCATTTAGAGCATCGCCTTCTGCAATGTTTCCCCCCTATTTTTGGTTACTTTCAAGTTCTACTCTTAACAGCAAAAGGAACWTTTTTCTTCAGCAGTCCAGTCCAATTCCTGAGCAGTATCTTGCCTTCTACATTTAAAAGGATTATATTTATAAAGAACTAATCAACAAATAAATATTATTCATCACACTTGTGTTTAATGAGTTGTTTAAAGAAGTGTGAAGGAACAAGGTAACAAACTCCATAATATTCCATTTCCATGCATTATCATTTGCCAGGCTTACAAGCAAAGCAAACCTGACTTCAGTGCTACACACACCCTTCAAAGAATCAGKTCCAGAAAGGACAACTGGTAACTATTTCCAAATGTTTTGTTAGGGTTTCTATCTTCAAAACACTTTGGATAACCTGGGTGATGGAATGATTCATTTCCAGTGTTCTGTCRTTTGCTGGGGTGAATCTTTTCAGGCCAAAATAACACCAGTGTTACACAAACCACTGGGTTTGGTGGGGCTCCTCAGAGCAGGCAGCAATGCAAGATCAATGTTTAYATCCTCACTTTAAACTGTGCTATTTAAAGTGAAATCATTTATCCTGTCAAGCTAAGGACTGCTGGTAAAACTACTGGAAAATAAATCATTGCTCAGATATGTTTAGTCAAAAAGATGAACCCAGCGAACTCCTCCATTCTATAACCTCTCTTAGAAATGATGACAGATGTCAGCAATGTAATAACTAACTACTCACACTGTCTTTTCTACCAAAGCCAGAAAAGTAAAAATCAATCAGACTCGTCTGCCTGTGAAGATGCATCAAATCTAGTGAGATTCCAGAATATTCTGATGGAAAATGTAGCTGATTATCTCAATGAACTGATGAGAAGATATATCTCTCTACCATAACTACCAATGTTTTTAAGTGCATTGTTCCCAAAATAATTCTTGATCCCCACCACCCACCATTTCTGTCACTGGCAATATGGGTTAAGCTGAAGATCAAACACARTACAAGGGATAGAAAATATTTTCAGAATTTTACTGCTTGAGGAGCACAAGATTTCATGAAAACTATAGCTTTTCTTCTGGGTAATAAAAAAAAATCAAAAGCAAGTTTTCTTCACCTCTAGTTTTCTGCAACTAAGTGCAAAAAATCTCACAGTCAAACTTGATGTAATTTACTCATCTCTGTTTTCAATTTTGAAGTCCAATACACCATTAAAAAARGTTTTATTCAGTCTAGACTTAATAATTACTGCTGTAGAATACCAAGTCACTGGCCAATTCAACGAAGTCCAATATTAACTCCAATTACCTGTATTTCCCACCATAGAAAAGGACGATATGGCCRAAGTACCTTTCTGGATATTGTTAACTCAAACATACAGCATGTATTTGTCAGCATGTATATGTTTGTGTGGGTGCATTGAAATGTTGGTTCCACTAAATGGCCAATACATCCAAAATCTTCCACAGAAGAGAAATCAAGGAGGCTTCTTACACAAGGATCCTTCCTTAATAYTTGCTAGGAATTCTGTGTGAACGAATTCTGTCAGACTACTTCRACTTTGCATTAAACTGGATTTTCTGACTGTCTCTTTTCACCTATCTACTTTTTCTGATGTATTTCTCCTCTCATAATGCAGAATTTTTCACTATGTTCAAACAATAGTTATTCTGTTTGCAAAATCTGAAAGGATTAAGGCAATTTACCTACGACACCCCTCAACATCTGTATCACTAATGTTTCCAGTTCTGTTTGACCTGCATGGTCATTCCATATTCCCAGAGGACAAAGATACCAGAATCTCTTCAATAATGCTACAACAGCAAAAGCACGTTAAACAGATAGRGAAGACATAAAAATAGACACATATTTGCTCACATTAACTTGATCTGTCTGAAAACACATCTCCAGCATTAGGTTTGATTCTTTTTCATTTGCTAAAATGTCATTTTTTAATACAACTGATATTACRGATGTTGTTACTCTGAGCTGATAGTACACAAAAAATACTACTAATAATAACTTGCACTTATCTCTTCTGGGGCCACAGAGCTGTTAAAGTTTATTTGACAGGTATTTGCAAAAAGGTCTCAGGAAAACCTCCTTAGATTAAGTTTTACTTACCCAGTCTATTTTATCCACTTTCCAGTATTTTTTTAAGTCACGGAACTGCATTAGCATCCCCTTCAAACCCACAACAATAATGCTTGCTAACACACACTGCAAAGACATAGAAACATTTGCAGAATTGTTAGTGAAAAGAAATGCTGTTTCTTTAATTTAGCACTCGATATCATAATTAAAATATCAAATAAAAACTGGTTAGTGCTTAGAAAATGAGATAAGGGCATGTGTCCTAACAGCATCAACCTCCCCACCCCCTTATTTTTTTTGTGAAGGCAATTTGAAGGCCCCCTAATTGTGAGAAAAACGACAGAAACCTCAGGACTACCCAAGACTCTTCCATGCAWCACCAGACCAAATACATTCTGCCACAGTCTGAAGGATTCAAAAGCAGATCAGAACTCAACTTCTACACAGGGAAGAATTTAACAGCCTTCCTCACTTCCTCCCCTTCCCCAAGAGAAGGCCTCTAGGGCAAAAGACCATTAATTTTGAAGCAAACAAAATAATTTTTTTTTTTTTTATTTTGAATCAGATAGGAGGAGAAGATCGATGAAGAAATCATCTAGAACCAAAAAGAYTGGAGTACAAACTGATAGACTTGCATTGCATAACTGGACTGAAAAGGCATATTAGAAGAGAAATAAATTATCAAGAAAGCAAAAAACAAAAAATATTTTCAAAATATGGGTAAAAAAGCCTGCAGGAAACCAGTCAAAATTTACATATAATNAAAAAAAAAAAAAAAAAAAAAAAAAAAAAAAAAAAAAAAAAAAAAAAAAAAAAAAAAAAAAAAAAAAAAAAAAAAAAAAAAAAAAAAAAGGAAAGTAGGGAAGAAGTATAGCAAAAAACCCAGGACATATTGTGCACCCTTCTTCAAGTGTCCTTACTTTGCATGGTTAAAATAAGCTATAAAAGGATCTGTGTTTGAAAAGTGAGAACTTTCATGACACCATGTAAACAATAGCACAAAGTAATTTTAAAACATAGTTAAGTTAAAACTTCATGTACATACRTGGCAGAAGTGTGGATAATTTTGGAGCTGTATTTTGCAGCGTTGACATGCCTCTAGTTAAAATTAACTATTAGTTTGTAATACCAAAAGATGGATATAGCTTATGTGAAAAGGTGCCACACTGCTTTATAGAGTCTTAGCGTAGATGTATTCCATGACAGAGTTATAAGAATAATTCATAATCTTTCTGCAATTACGCTTATATCACCATCTAAAATAATTTGTGTTGAATWTATTTGAAAAGCAAAGTTGTATATCACATGTATATCTGGAGAAATATCAYGAATCTTCATTAATTTCCACAACACAGTCAATTTAAAAATCCACAGCAACCTGGATGTATATTTTTCATAAACTACATGCCAAAAGTAAGGAGCAGAGAAATTCACTTTTATATACTTACATGATAGCCTATATATGTAAMTATATATGAGTGAAATATATATGTCTTATGCTGTCACCTCTTTGTTTTACGATTTTGAAGTTTGTCAGGCCCTTASTATATTTTTGGCCACCAAAATTAAATAGAGCTGTTTCAGAGGTTGCACAATATTTCCCTGAAAGAAATTGTCGCTAGAAAATGTTTGACATCTTAATCTTTAAAAGGGATAATTACCATACCATAGGAAGCCAGTACAGCAGAGGGACAATTGCATAGATCACCACAAGAATTAAAACACAGGAGATAAGGCAGGCCACCTAAAACAATAAACAAAAATTGCAGATAATTCAGTCTAACAACAACAACAAAACTGACAAAAGAAATTGTGAAAATGATAAATTACAAAATGTATAGACTAAGTCAAGAATCAGATGTTGAAGGTGTTAGCTATTAATGTGGACTGCAGATGCATTTAATTTCAGTTYTAATCTCTGATGATTACCTTTAATCAACTACAGTGAAAACGTAGTGACAGCTCTGAGCTTCACCGTGCTGCCAGCACACTGACACAGAGCAGAGCAGCACTTACACACTTGGTTATTAAATGGAACGTGTGTGTGCAATCCCAGAACTTTCTCAGCAYCCACTGTCATTCTGCAACTTATTTATAGCCATGCACCCTATGTGGCAGATCTGTCATAGCACTAAGCAAGAATTATGTATGTTACCACTTTTTGCACAAGAAAGGACTCCTAACTTCTTTTACTGGGATTAGCACTAAAAGAAAACTATTGTGTTAAATCAGAAACCACTAGCATTTCCTGTTAATATCAGTGGATTTACTTTAGATGTCAGTAAAATGTAAGTAAAAATCAGTGGATTTACTTTAAATGTAAGCACAATTAAAAATAAATTAAAATTATAATTAATAAAAGTAATATGAATTCGGRAAAATATGGTCTAATAATTATGTAATTCTTCACAGTATTTATGGTATTAATCTGATGGAAAACTACAGTGAAATTGCACTGTCCTATTCAGCTTTGAGTGCTCATGGAGTTCTTCTGGTCTTATAAATATACAGTTCAGATTCACAGAAGSTTTTTGACGATAAGTAGACAGATGCTCACTTTATTTTTATATTGATAATATGTTTCTTTACTAAAATAATTAGGTTTCATTTTAAGAGACAAGTTGTTAAAAACAAAACCAGACAAGTTGTTAAAACACTAGAAAATTAAAGTCATAGTGTACTTAAAAATACCATCAAGAAGGATAGACAGAGTRTTTACAGAAAAAGGGACAGAAAATCTGCTGGTAGGATCACAAGGAACTTTTCCCTTTCTGCCTTTATGAAGTGCAAGAAAAGAAGTGTTGATTCYATTTGAAGGACACTTCTAGTCCATGATAGAGTTCCTCACTTCTGTTTTCGCACAGAAAAACATATCACTGAGGAACAAATGACAAATCTGCAACCCAGGTATAGCCATTTGAGAAAAAAGTGCTGCTCTGTGTCACTGAAAGGCTCCACATTTCTTCCATGCCCTGTGGCAAACTGACTTCCCTCTATGTAATTAARGCAAGGCTTCTTTTTGCCTAGGACATGACTAATATTTATAAGTGATGATCTTCTCATCTCTTTGTTCTGCAYAGACAGCCACAAAGGAGAGGATTAAGCTCATGTGTTGCTTTCCAAGAAAGCAGGAGAGAGATTGTTATGGCTATTAAAATACTCTCGTAGTGTAACTCATAGCCATACTCTAACTTTTAGACACAGGCACAGCTACACTGTGAAACCAATGGCTAAACCAAGCAGATTTTTACTGTGTGTTTGCTATCTTGAAATGAAATTATAGTGGCTTCTTTTTCCACTCCATGTATTAAATAACCATTTATCAGGGTCTATGCTTGCATGTACCAGAGGCAAAAGTGCTCAAATACCCTTCATGCCCTCAGGTTATAGGTCTGCAGGTGCAGGTCTTCAGGTTCCCTCAAATCAGTTCAACATAATGCAGTACAACTGCAAACTGTACAGTCAATACATTAACAGGTTACAGAAGAGAATGTCTGTGAGGATGATGGCACATGGAATGACATCAAATCCAACTAAAATATATGAAATAAATGATAACAAAGTGGTAGCTAAAATAATTGCATATAAATGCTTTTCAAKATTCTTATCTGTTAGATTATTCATTATGATTAATTAAGTTTAGAGTACTCTATAGGCTATTTAGCAAGTAATTAATATGCAGACTACTGAGTAAAGCCCTAAATATTTCCTCAGTATTGTGGCATTTGCATGAGAAATAATTGCAGGGCAGGGCAGAGGAGAAGCAGCACCTCTGGATTGTACTTAGCCTTGGACCTCATGACCCTTTTCCTTGCAGCTGATGTCCTTTAAACAGGAAAGAGCAACAGCTACAAAATGCTGATAGAATCACTGAATCATGGAATTGTTAAGGTTGGAAGAGACTTTTAAGATCATCAAGTCCAACCATCAACCCAGCACCATCACCACATTTACCATGTTCTCAAGTGCCATATCCACACATTTTTTTTTGGAAACTTGCAGGGATGGTGACTCTGCCTTTACTCTGGGCAGTTTGCTCCAATACTTTACAGCCCTTTTCATGGAAAAAAAAATAAAATAAAAAAATCTTGCTATGTAATCTAAACCTCCCCTGGCTCAACTTGGTGACATTTCCTCTTGTACTGTCACTTATTGTCTGGGAGAATAGCAACAAACCCCAAAGGATATAACATTTATTGCCACTGAAGGGCCCTTGAGTTTCAGAGGTAGAGGCAGTGCTGTGGGGGTGCCTCAGGTGTTTGCCACCTCTTGTTCATGAGCACAATTTGGACAGATGACAGGCTGGCRGGGTCACAGTTATCATTCTCAGCAATTACAGCTCTCCCTTTCCTGAGCCACTGTAATAAGAACTTGTGGGTTTAGTTTCCTACAGTAGGAAATAGCCAAAAAAAATCCTTAAAAATCTAAATGTCATCTCTGTGGGCTCAGTGTACACTGAGGGATAKGACAAGTACACCATGTCACAAGGCAGAAGCTGGGAGATTACTTGTGTTTTTTTAACAAACAACTCTAAAGGTTACTTTCATTTTATTTTGGAAATCAGATAGAAGCACTAAATTAAATGTGATTTTTTTCCCCCCAGAACTTCAGTTTAGACTGTACCATTAAATCCATTAAACACCATTAGAGGGCACTTTYGTTACAATGCTGACAAATTCACATAAACTGAAAGGCCTTTTATGTAGTTTTCTGCAGTCTGAAAACACAATTCYTAACTTCATTGCTGCCACAGACCCTATAGATTCTATTGAATGAAACAGATAAAGATTAGTAAGCAGAATCATTATCTTTCCCAGGAAGACATCACTAATCAGATGCAATTTCACACAGATYGTTAAAAATGACAGGGCAGAGTCATTCCCAGGGCAGAGGAAAAGGGAGGCTGGGGAGATACAGTGGATAAATCAGTATAAATCCCAGTGATAAATCAGTATGAATTCCAGTGAGCAGTATCCCAGCTTTAATTCTCCGACGTGCTTCGCTCTAACCCATTACCTGCGTTTTGGCGCCCGTGCTGTATAAAAGTGCCGTCCGTCCCATCGCTGCAGCACTTGGTATGCAAAAGAAAAATGAAGGAATCACGTTGCTGAGGCCATGAGCCAAAAATTCCTGCAAAGTTGTTAAATAGAAGATGTTTTTTCCTATCRTTCTGTCATTTCAATGCCTCTTGCCAACAAAGGAATCCCCTAGGCAAATATTAGCAATGATAAAGGATGGACACATTTTTGAGGGAAAAAATTCCCACAGGTACAAGACAAAAGATTTCCCAACAGAYTATATCTTCTCACAACTCAGAACTAATTTGAATGATAGTTTTTGAACGGATTAATCAAAAACAGGAGGGACATTTTGTTCACAGAAAAAATGCTATTGCTAAGTTTTGAAGATGAAGTTCAACCAAATATTTACATCTTGATCCACATCTGCTCTTTAACTGGCCAGAGCCCCAAGTGGTGGTACCTGGAAACTGTCCAGATGGTTTCTGGTTTATGACTCTACTGGAAAGACAGRCACTGATTTCTCTTCTTTTAGGGAATGTTTCAATGAAAGTGAAGTATGGTAGCCATACTATATGGATGCTGCCATATCTCATCACCAATGATCACCAATGTATTTGGTGTTTGTTCACAGTCAAAATGCACCCATGTCTGAACAAACATTCTTAGAAGAGAGTGGAGAAGACACCTTGTGTGTGCAGCCTAAGATCAACAGTTTTTCTAAGTGTCCCAACTTCATCACCCAGCATCAGTCTTCTTCCCCAGGCTGTAAGGAACATACTGGTTTGATGAGGAAACTGTGCAGGAAAAAACCCCATAAGTGCTCAGGACACAAAAGGGGCTGTATCCAGCCAGGAAAACACCAGCTCATGAGTTTGTCTTCACAAACTTAAAGCTCTCCAGGCAGCCTCACACAGCCAYGAGCCCCATGCCAAGCACTGTGCCTGGCCCCTAAAGGCCACACCACCTCACTGCTCTCCTCTCACAGTTTGCTCTTTTGCTCTATTATTCCATGCAGACATACACAGAGTTTCCAAGACTTCAGTAATGAAGCTGTGTAAGCCACAAGACTTCCAAAGGTGCAGAAAGGCTCACAGGCTGCTGTGCTCCTTGGAATGCCTTGAAACAAAGCAGAATGTCACCCTGCAGCCTGACCTGCGCTAAACTCAAAGCATTSTCCCTCTGCTCCACAGAAACGTGGCTCTGAAGCATCAACAGAAATTCATGGCCCAGTGGATTCAAACCAAGGAATATTTTGGAGACCTGACTAGACAAGAATGTTCCCCTTATATCTGCCAATGACATAAGAGTTGTGAAGGACAGGAACTGATATAGCAAGACCGACCTGTCTAAATAGGGTGCTCAAATAGACCTCCAGCTGCAAAACAACTGTTCTTCATTCAACTCTATGTTATTCATCCYAAACCACTTAACAGAAAGGTGGAGGCAGCATTTTCAGCACACAGAATTACTCAGTTTTCTGAAATTGAGTGTTTCTTACCACAGTGCTTGAATTATTGTCTCCATGGATTTCCAGTTGGCTTGGAGTTACCCACCCGCCATGACAAGCAACATAGTAGTGTAGAAATGGACAACTTTTATTTAAGCATGTCTTCTGCAAAGTAGAACTCTGAACAGAAAGCTCCTATGGTTGTAAATTTGGCAGCACTCTCTGAACTCATCCTGCTTCTGATATATAAATAAACCTCTATTTTGTGTGGGATTTCTACTTTGCAAAAGTATAAACAACTTCCTTTTATAACAAAACATAAATCCTGGGACTATAGGTAACTGGTTTTGTTTTAGAATTGCTTTGTTTCAYTAATTGGTGGCTGATTTAACATCCTAACTTGTATATAGGAGCTCAACTGCCAGGGGAGAAGCTGTCTCATCTTAGAGCAGCAGAAAATGCATTCATACCCAAATGCTGCCCTGAATATAACATTACAAAGCTATCCTGAAGGATGAGATTTCCCAAAAG
This sequence comes from Malurus melanocephalus, assembly GCF_030028575.1. NCBI lineage: Eukaryota > Metazoa > Chordata > Aves > Passeriformes > Maluridae > Malurus > Malurus melanocephalus. Next base: position 1,665,973 of record NW_026623355.1, read on the forward strand.
GAGTAGTTCAACCAATGAGGGCATTCTGCAGTGATCATTTGAACAAGATTTGGGTGTAAACACTCGAAGGTGTCAGGATGCTATAGGGAGCATAACTTTTYCTGCTGGGCATTCATCTATAATACCTTCCCCAAACAATGAAGTGATTTCAAGGCTCACTGACACTAGGGAGAAAGAGCTTTACCTGGTTGTCATCCACAGTGTATTTAAACTTTTTAGCAGAACCTTGAGCAAGAGCTAGTGAGGCTACATAACCAACCAGTGCYACCCCAAAAGCTTCAGTGACTACTTCAGGCAGGACACTCATGGATGGTGGTTTTGGTGAAGGCAACCTATAAAAAATAGAGAGCAATTTTTGCAAAACTTTATACATTGTCTCTACATACCTGCAATTCATGCWAACACAAGAGAAACAATCTCTGCAGGAACAGCTGATTTTTGTGTTACTTATAAGGTGATATTTTTCAAAATTTTAAATTAATAAGATCTCAGTCTGTTGGGAACAGCAAAAGAGAATTTGTAGATGGAACAGTTTCAGGTGGAGTGCTCAATCTGAATACTTCAACTTGAGAAGTTAAAAAGAGATTTGATAAATTAACTCCATGACAGGCAAAATTAGCAACTATTCACTGATTTTGTAATGTTCAGTAGAAGTCATTACTGGGTATTTTCTCCTTTTTTAAATATAGTTGGCTTTCCTGTAAAGTTAAATTTAAATCTTTAAAAATTTTGCATTCCTGTCAGTTACAGACAGTAGAGACATTTATTCCATCTAATGGGAATGGTAATGAAATAACTCAGTTAAGAACCAAACCACCCCAGATTGTCTCTGAACTCTGCAAAAAGACTTTGGCCTYTCCAGAGCACAAATCACACTGTCTGAAAACCAAATTGTGCTCTTAAGTTTCTGATGCTCTCCATTGACAAGGGAGTTAGGTATATTATATTAGGTAAATGCCTAAAAATAAGCAGAAATGATCCAGGCTCTGCTTCTGTTTTTCAACACAGCTTGTATGAGGTTTGACAGAAAATAAATTCCCGATTAAAGCTGCAGAAATACAGTTTGCCTATTTATTACACATAAAAGGAACACACTTAGCCCTGGTTTAGTGTCAGATTCATAGCATATTCTAAATATTTAAACACAATTTTCTTTCTCATAAGAACATAAGAAATATCCCTTATTTTATTTCTCTTAGTGCAAGCTGTCACACATGCCACATATGCACTCAGGAAGTACTGGACTTGTACTTTGTGAAATTTAGGGAAACCCTGCTATATCCAAGCAGGAGATATCACAGCAGCTGTGCTCTTCCATACCAACCTGTAGAGTTTGAACATTTTGTCTGACAAACAATCTAATTTATCTTTCCAGCTAATTATACTGATTTTTTTTTGGCCTTCTTTTCAAGGTCGTGAAGAAAAGAGTATCACTAACTCTAATCAAAATGTTCTTTTCTAGATTAAGCATAAATAAATCTTTAACATTTCCTCGGAAACCACATTTTCTAAAATTACTGTATGGGAGGGGAGGAATGAAGTGTAGTGATCTACAAATCTTATCTAATTGTAAATCCTTTCTGCTACAATAACCCTCAAAAAGCAGTTGCACTAATCTTGTAAAGAGTGTCCTGCCTTCCTGTCATACATCATCAAGTACTTARTACCTAGTTGTTATTCCAAAGAGGAATAATCTATGAAAATTTACAACAATGCATTTTTGCAATGATATCTCTACAGATATAATTTGTTAACATGGGATTGAGTTGTGTGAGAGTATTGGAGGAGATGGAAACAAACAAAATAGATTTTTACCATTTCTTATTTCRGGAACTTCTCTGACCTTTTCAGAGGCTGTTCTCAAAAATAAAGATATTTAAAAGCCACAAAATAATAAAACCCACATTACCCTTTAGGAATGTTTCCCACAACTTCTATGCCATAGACGTATTCCAGATCAGCATAGTAGCAAGCAGTGGATGTAGCAATTATCTATAGATTCAAACAGAAAAAGATGTTACATTTCTATGGCTTCTGATATGGTCCCTATTATTGCCATACCTGAGCCCATGCCACTGTTGATACATTTATCCTTAGATCAAACCAGTAAGACAGGAAAGTATTATTATGGTTTTTTTTTTTTTTTT
>NW_026623355.1:1668223-1669646 GCF_030028575.1 Malurus melanocephalus
AAGAGTCAAAAGAAACTATGATTTGGACAGATAATGGAATGAGACCATAGTGCAGTTTATACATTCTGTGTTAATGAAAGAGATTTGCATGACTCTCTKCAAAGCCTCAGGAACTTTGCCAATCAGTGTCCAAGGTCTCTCTATTCAGCACATGCCCCAGAGCACTGCCATTCATGGGAGCAGCTTAAAGTAGTTCATAATTGAGGTGYTCCTGAGTGGTCTGATTCAGCTGGTGTTCTCTGAGCCTGTGGAGGTTCAAACTCATTTCCTGTATTTCTTATGAGATGAACACACAGTCCAGATAGAACAGGTATGGGTTCCAGTCCRCAATCCTTAGTTTGTTGGTACATTTTATCCAATATTCTTAAAAAGGTAACACAAAGACCAGGACCACACTACCTCCTTTTCCAGCATTTTACCCTCGTAAATATTTTTTTCCAGTAAAAGAAGAGTAATTGTGATAATACACCCTGAAAACCACCAGTCCTTCATATTCTGTATTTTCTTTTAGAGGTTTAGAGAAAACCAGAAACCTTCTAATGCTGATATGGTGCTGATCATTTGACTACATCTTAAACCTTAAGGCAGGGGTTTATAATGCAATTGCTAATTTTAATTCAGTCTATACCATGTTAAAGGAAAACTGTTAGGAGAATGGTAGAAAGCAATAGCATAACTATTTAACTTTGTTGTAGGTAAATAACAAGCAGCATCTAAGCTACAACTACCCAGCACAAGACATGTCTGGAGTTAGAATGAGCTAGTTACTTTTCATTTTCTATTTGAAACTTCTTACACTTTAACATTCTAGCCTCCATGATCTTGTGATTATGTAAAAAGTAGTAAACATATGAAAAATATTATACAAATTGGGAGCGTATGTCACTTCTTTCTTAACCATTCAGCCAAACTGTTTCCTGTTCTTACAATTAACTTACAGCCATGAAAATCAGCTGTCCATTTAATGAGCAGCAGGTGTGGGTGTGGGTAGCTACAGACAGTACAGTAAACTTCAGCAGATTGCTTGAGCCACTGAAAGCTCTGTAAGAAAAAGCCTGATATATAATTTTGTACTTACCAGAAGTAGATCGATGGGAAGGACAACTTTAATGTTTCTCTGAAATTTCTCATTCAGTTCTTTAACAACAACAAGCACCACAATGCTCASCAAGGAGAGAAGTAATGCTTCTAGCTGAACTGATCTGATATTCTCAATCACGTAGGCATAAATCTACAGTGAACAGCAAAAAACAACCACAGATCAAAAAATTGCTCTGGATCACATAGCATGGCATCTTCTCACAACTGTGGGCAAAAAACCAGTGAGAGCTTAATCAATACTGCAGGACCTGAGTCATTGGACAAGTTTTTTGCCTGTACTTTTGGTTTTACAAGGAAGACAATTACCAGTTTATTATTCCTA
>NW_026623355.1:1671004-1694481 GCF_030028575.1 Malurus melanocephalus
ATTTTCTCTGGCAATTACTAAGAAGACTACTAAAATAAAGCAAAAGTGACACTTGTAGTTTTATCAAAATAAAGATTAATAATTTTCTGCCTCAGAGAATTTGTTCTCGAATATATGTATAATGCTAAAAAGTTTTGACAGTTGGAGCTTAAAGATATATATATTTATATTGGGCAGGAAAAAGTGCTAAAATAATTATCTTAGAAAAGAACACTGTTCTAGCAGAAAGGTGATCAAAATGATGATAAAATTTATTACTACTGTTCTGATTTTGTCTCTCACTGAAGAGGTGATGCTCATATTGAAGAATGAGTAAATTAAAATAACTTCCTGATTTTTTTCTCTCTGAGACTATTTTCATAATCTAGAAAGAAAAAAAAACCCAACCTAAATATGGGTATAGAAAAGTAACTTTTCTTATGAAGAGGAAATTTAGCCTTTGGAGTTTCAATTAAGAATGCACAGAATATCCAGCACAAATATTTCTCAGAAACCAGGAAAACATTTTAAAATCWACTTGTTAAGTAATATGATCTATATATGTCTTAAATCTGAAGAATGGCAATTAAACCACAGTTTTTAACCACATATTGCCCCACTGTAATCAGACAGTATGTGGACTGTATCTTGAGTGGCTTGGGACTAGACTCTGTACCCATAATTTTCCAAGAATGCATTTTCAAGAGAGCACAGGACTCGGCTCAGTGCCTGAGCAGAAGCTGAGCTTAATTAAGACAAAAGGAGATAATCTGGAAAACTGTGCCCACAATCTCACCAAAGACTGAACTAATCTAAGGTGAAGTGGCAAGAAAAGGGAAGAAATGGGTTGATTCCTACTTGCTGAAGTCAGAGAGATGTGGGTTTGTTTTGAGACAATGCCGTCTATTAAATTGTCAGCATTAGCTCTCTGTGTTCATGGTGTTAAATCTAATTTCCCTAGACAAAGTGAGACAAAAGACTGAGCAAATGCATACAATTTTAGAGAAGAAATATGCACAAGTTTTAAGAATTTCTTTCAAATTGACTAAAAAAAGACATTTCCATTTAATTTTAAAAATATATAGCCAAATCTTGTAAACTTTGCCATAGGTTTTTCAGACTTTACAACAAAGTCTTTGTATGAACCGCCTGATATGTACTTTGGTGTTTCTTTTGAAGTCATGCCCTTCTGTATGTAGTCCACATCAGCCAATAAATGAAAAATAATGGAACTACCAACACTTTGTAGYTCATACGAAGCCAGTAGCCCAAACCACCCTATCCCCAAAGTGTATGTATGTAGTACACTGAAACAATTCAGGCAGTAACACATAAATATTAAATTAATTACTACATCAGACTGAAGAGTTTTCACTGGCTAGCTGGCTCCTGGGTAACCATTTTCTAAAAATCTAAACCCACTCAATTCATGATATGAGCAGTGAATTGAGGAGGAGACCCTTTCACAAGAAAGAAAGWGCATGTGGCTCTTAACATTAACGTAATTAACATATAAAATAGACTTCTTAAAATATATATTTTACACGGTATTCTGTCCATCAGTTACTGTACTGATCTGAGATCAAACCATAAATCCTAAGTACATAAGGCTCAAGCTTGCAATAGCACTGGCATCTGAATCAAAAGAAGTATTTACAAATGTTTTAACCAAAAATATAATTACAAATTCAGCATTTCATTTATTTAGATGATGCACTTACTGAAATATTTAGGAAATTTTGAGGCTGAATTTAGCTTAATATTGCAGTGTACAAAACAATTTTGGTCATTAAATAATWTAAAAAGTGGTTTTGAATCAGCAGTAATATATTAATTGAGCTGTTTGCCTCTTGTGTTTTTAGTTTTATTGCTAGTTTTGTGTAAAGATTCTTAATGGAACCTGTGTGACAATTATTATGAGCAATCAGTGGACTTTTTATTAATCGATGCAAATTTGGACCTAAGTGAAACAAGCAGTATTCCAGCTTTGCACATACAGAAACAGACACTAAAAGTTCCTTTTCTCATAGGAAACAAACAGTTTTGAGTGCCACTACATTTTCACATAACTTCATAGGGTGATATGGAACACTGTAATGGTCTATATTCTAGAAAGGATATGTATTCTGATGGTCCAATGAAATGCTCTGAGTTTGTTTGTTTTTTTTTAATGTATACTCCAAAAGATGAGTATAGAGGCTGAAGTGAATGAAAGAATTAAAGGAACATGTTATTTAACACAATACATTTAAGAGTGGACAGCCTCATTTCATTTTCAAATATATTTTGTTCTGATGTTAGTTAAACGAATACATCACACAGAAGGGAAAATGTACAGGCAAATACKGTAAACTGTATGGGTAACTGGGGCAAAACAGGGTGAAAAAAAGGACTCATAGCAGGAATGTGAAGGTTTGGGGTTTTTTTTCAGATAATTGCAGCAAAACCACACAAGGATTTTGCAACAAACTTGCAACACAGCCACAAAAGACGCCGGTTTGCAAAGCAAGTTTCTTACATAGCAGTTCATTTTACAGCATTGTATTTTCCCAGAAACATATATATGTGGAAAGAGAAATAAATACATAAACAAAGGGCAAATAYAAATATGYTCTTCTGTTTTCAGATGTGGACAAAAACTTGATGACACTTTTCTTGTCCCTTGTWAAGTCAGATCTCTCATGTAGTATTCCCTCACCATTTTTCTTCTTCACCTTCACTTTCCCATTTGCAAAATACCAACTGATGCTGCATATGCAGCTCAACTGAAGTGTGACAAACTATGTACAGGGAAAACAAAATTTAGTAATTTACATAAAGTATGTGTAAACACAAAAAGCACCATAGGCTCAAGGCCAGTGTATTAGATTTGTTCTCCATATGCAAAGTTCCTTTCTACATTTTTAACCATGATCTCACATGCTATAAAGAATCCATTTCACTGGCTTACTACACTTGCAACTCTCCTATCACACTTTATTAAACATTCTTATTCTTGCTTTGCCAACCCAAAAGGCTGCCTGAGGCAAAGCAATTGGTTTTGTGAGTGGGAGGTGTTTTGGAATGGACAAAGAAAAAAAATGTAGGCAAAAGTACCAGTCTTTGGATTTTGAGAATTTGAGGTGAAGAACATGTCCAGAGAGACATGCCAAAGTTGCCTTTCAYTCTGCAGATACATATGCAAACTACCTTATATCTAATTGATATAATTTTTACATAAAACTACAACCACAAAAGAAAATTATTGTTAAAATCTAGCTCTGGTGCTTCTGACTGAGATACTGGACCTTCTTAAGGCAATTCATAACTCTGAACAGATACCAGAAACATTTTAAAATACTTACATACTAAAATTACCCCGTTTTTATTATCAAGTTGTACAGAGTACATTTTTGGGTCATTTATTTTCACACAATTTACAGAGCAATTCAGAACCTTAAAAAAATCAGGAAAATTTTTCTTTGGAATGTGTTCAAAGGAGTTTGATTTCAAAAGAGAAGTGAAAGGCAAAGAACTTGTTTCAAATACATTAAAAATACAAGGGATAAGGGAATAAATTTCTTTCAAAGCATTTGAATGACCTCATTTATGATATCATCAGCACACCAACGTGGAAATATTTCTTCATATCACTGCTGTTCTTTATTATTGCTCACAATGTATATTTTGATTATGCCTTGGCTGCAGTACTTAACACCAGTCATCTCTGCAAGATGACAATATTCCTATATGTAAGCACAGTCTCCATGGAAACGCCATGAAAAAGAGGCTATTCACATTTTATATTAAGAATCATTTAYGGAAAAGTTTCTAAATAATAAAAAAATAATAATATATGAGGAATCATTTGTAAAAGTCTCATAAGGCAACTGGCTAATCATAAAAATGGCTGTGACACTTTTAGACATATCTCTAGAAGATAAATGGATAAATTACTTGTGATTATTACATGCTTCTAATTTTCATTAATAAATTGTTCCTGTAAAAAACTTGCCCATAAATTTTCCAYATGAAAAGCTATCAAACTGATAAAATACTATGAAAAAAAACCATTCTGAAAAGCAGCATCTTCTAATCAAAGAGTTCMCATGAACAAATTTCCCAAAATAATAGGAAAAAATAACACACGTAGTAGGTCACAAAGAGCTTTTAAAAACGGGTCCTAATTTAGTGGCTGACTGGATGAAGTCTCGCTATCAGTGCAATGTAAATATCACCTCAGCAAGTAAATGCARTTTTATTATAATTTTGACAGGTACTGCTGTAATATTAATGATGCCAAGAGATTATGCTACAGCTCCTAAACTCAGGGCTTGCTGGAATAAGTTACCATCARGAATATGTTTGTGTCTTTGGTGTAATAAGATTATACAGCCTTGGTCTTTCAGGTTTCAGCCAAAAAGATGTGCTTTCCAAGGCTGTCACCATGGCTCTTGTGGCAGTGYCTCACCCCCTGCCCTTGACCACAGCAGCTGGGTGGTGACGTGTCCTTGACCATCCCAGGTGTCCCAGGTGCTCACACATGATCCAGGTGGGAACAACCCTGCAACAGCAACATCCACTGCCTGGCCGAGGGGAAACAAGGGAATCAGTCATCCCCTGACAACCTTGGAACAACCTCTACCTGAACTGGAGCCCAAGTAGAACGGCACCATTGTTGCTGGAGTTTTGGAAACAATTTCCAAATGTTTTGGAAACTCCAGTAGCTGGAGTTATCCTCAGTGATGTAGTGCTGTTAAACCCTTCTGCACACCTTATCTTTTTGTGTCCATACATTTTGCAACTTAATCCTTTTTCATCCTCAGTCTCCATGTAATCCATTCTATATTGATATTAATGTAATATTCCYGTGTATGCTTCATCCTTGGAGTAATTAATAGAGTGAACCTTGCCACTGAACTCTGTCAGAGCCACACTTTCATAGTTTGTATTAAGTTCATACCTGCTTTTTGCCAGTATCTCTGATGGTGATTCTTTAAGCAGCCTAACCACTTATTTGCACTTATATCATGTCATAAAGTGATAAATAATATATCTAGAGTAATTTTTGCATAGGAGATCCAGAAATCATAGGTCATTTTCCTTTTACCACAATCATGGTCAGATTTCAACAGCATATKAAGAAAATATGTTTAGATTTATATTTACATTCCTTTCACATTCTGATCCAGAAAGAGTTTACCCTCCCTGTATGAATGTACAATGGATCAGAATAATACATGGAATTATTGRTGCCCTAACACAACTTATTTTAAATTAATTACTGTACCCATTCCTGAGAGTTCTCTATCAAGTTTTCTAAATCTGTTYTTACACACAAAGCAAGATGATGGTTCATCTTGCGCTCATTCCCACATGTGCATAACAAATTCCTTAGTTTTACACAGAGACAAATAGCGTAGTTATTAAATAAAATGTTAGCTAATGAAGTAACCCATCTCTTTCACTGAACTCACATGAAAAAATGCCAGTGGTCCTGAWATATATGGCATTTTCATTCCCAGCAGATACTTCACTTGTGAAGTCACAACGTGTGTCGCTGCTCCTGTTGTCATCGCGCTTATCACGGGTTCTGTTAACAAGAAAGTGGCACTGCCCAACTGCAGCATAAACATTGCTACCTGAAAGGCAAAGGCAGGAGGATCAGCAATTATAATAAAATGCAGCTCCTTGGTGATAGGACAATGAGCCRGAGTCCTTTTAATAAATTATAAATAACTGGGCTAAAGATACAAAGTAAAATTCCTTCTTTGAAGGACAAATATAGCTGAAAATGGAACCTCTTGAAGATCAGTGGGTTTACCTGCACTATTTTACTCACTAGTCTACCAGACCCTAAGCCCCCTTTAATGACAAAAGAAGATCCAAAGAAACTCCTAGTATTCTGTCCTGCTCAAATACAGGAGCACAATAAACACCATAAAAGCTTCAACTCAGCACTGCAACATGAAGAACAGCTACTCAAAAAGTGACACTGGTTCTGAGCTAAAACTTATTCCTGCTCCACTGCTATCGATCCTAAATGGGCCAAGGGCCATATCTTGGTCCAGCACACTGATTGCCATCATGTCTTTATCAGGATTCCCAACACTGGCAATTTCAATAGATACCACATTTATGAGGTGCTGTGGAGAGTCTTGTGGTGAGACCTCTAATCCAGGAATTTAAATGACAGCAGAATCTACAACTGTTGCAGATACTTWGGAATACAGGACAGAGTTTTATTGYCCCTTTATCCTGGACTTCAAACRTTCTTTCYCTCCAAAGTATGAGATTTGACAACTCTTAATTCTTTGAACAAAGTTTTTACATGACTCCAGCTGCTACTGTGGTTTACATAACATTTATTCATTTCTTATCCCCATTAAGCTATATTGACATTATCTCCCCCTACAATGAGTTTTGCAGTTTCTTACTTGTACAGTCTTTCACATTTGCGGTTCTTCTCTCTGGTCTTGGCACAAAGTTATTGTTTCAATATTTTTGAACAACAAAATATTGTTACAATATTTTTGAACAGGTTCATTCTGTGTTTACCATACCAAACAGCATCATTTTGGAATATATCACAGTCTCCTTTGCTTTTTTTTTGCTTTATTGTGAGCTAAAAGTATCATTTTCAGATGTTATCRTTCTTCATGCCTGAGCACCATTCATTTTCTCACCTGTATGCAGCGAGCATTGAGTGTAGAACCACAAAAGAAACAAAAATACCAAAATAAGTGGCTTTTAATTTACCACAAAAACCTCTAGTGAGCAATTTCCTCTTCCATTTGAGGGAATAAATCTGASATTTTTCTTCTATTTCCCACTAATAGCATGTAAATTGCTCTGTAGTATGAGCAATTGGARCATTTATAGTCGTTCAAGATTGGACTCCAATAATGATAATTACTGTATACCCTCAGTGAGTAGTAATTTATTTAGTCAGGCCTAAAATTGATAATTACTAATTTCAGATATTTTGTTTAGCTGTTTTTTCTAGCAGTGTGCCTACTAATATATTTAAAACATTGTYCACAGTAGCAAAGTTCAATAAGAATTAAATTCTCCCTTCCCTAGTGAATTTTTGTTTGTTTTCTACRATCAGTTTCTATTGCATGAATGTGAAATTTCTAACTGTGTAATAGCTTAGTTGCTTAGAAAATTGGATGTTTATTTAGCTGTGGAATCAAAACCACAGAGACAATTCTGCATACTGCATAATATCACGGAGAAGTGTTAGTTAATATTAGCACTTCAGAGAAAGTTATTATTGTGAGTTACAGAAAAATGATTGCTGAACTTAGAAAATTCAGCATCACTCTCAGATTTACTTTCTCGGTTTTTTTTTTWAATCTTCAGTGTTTTAAGGGGATGTTTCACAGGTACTAAGTAAAAGATCACATTTCATGRTTTTTATTGACTGTTTGTAACTGTAGGCTATGTAAAATGCATGCAAACCATAAGTATGGCTCCAGTTAGACAATTTCTGTGGTTAAACAACAACAGCCTACACTCGGTCCCCTCTTTCTTACTGAAGAAGATAACTCAGGACTTTGTTCCAGCTTTTCATCAGCATGCACATCCTACTCTTTATTTACACAATAGTTAAATAAATATGATGTGCACTCATATATCCTCCATGGAAAAGATCTAACAAAGAAACAACCAGAACAGAAAACATCCTGGGTGAAGGGTGTAATTTTCCTCATAAGCTGGTATGGGAACCTCTTGTCCTTGCAACATGAGTAAYGGACAGAAACTGCTTAGATCAAAAGGAGGCAAAAAGTTTTGAAACAAGCCTTCCAAATCTAGTTACATGTGAGTTTCCTTGACAGATATTCCTAAAAATGTGAGCATTTACAGGCCCAGGTTGATTCTACAGTTAACCCTCCATGCTGGGCAGGAGCCATGTGAGCTTGGCTGCCACTGCATTTTGAATAAACACCATTTGAAACTGAGCTAAGCTGACAGCACACAATTCCATTACATTGCATTATGTCATAAAATCTTTCACCCAGTAACACTGACCAAAATGTAGAAAGTTCAATATTCTTAAAGAMATGTCCAACAATCTACTTTATCTTGGCTATGTTTGTGATGCTCATTCTTGCAGGTTTTACACTTTATTTTCTGGTATATTGTATGATTTCTCTTTCTTTCAGATGCAGACAAACTACAGAGAAAAGTGACAGTGAAGGCTAAAACAGAAAAAAAAAAAGACAAATAGGTTTCTTTTTTCATTATTTGTTGTAATACTGGGATTTTCTTAAACTGTAAAAGAAACAAAATTTTCACATATTTTATAATCATATCCAGAATTTTTAATTTTTAAAAAGTAAGTTCCTAAGGAATAGAAGCATATTTCAGGGAAAGAGCACACACAGTAAATAAAAATGGATTGACATGTACATGGCTACTGTTTGTTTGTGTGGCATTTTCAGTACATCACACCATTTTAAAAGGCTCATTAAAAAGTAGTTTTCTTGAGATGAATTTTGCTTTAACTAGGTATACATTCTTGATTAAATTCATGTAAATAAAATCAAGAATTTTCAGAGAAAAGAAACAAAAAAATAAGGGAAAGTGAGGAAAAGCAACTTTGATTTAATGCCTAGTAAAAGAAAAATATCACRGAAACAAGGTATGCAACCAAGTGATTACACAGAACCAGTGGAAGGTATAATTTCTAAAAAAAAAAAAATAAAAAGTTATAGAAAAGAAAGTAAATTTYAAATTGGAAGAAAGATAATACAAAGGGAACCTTTTCTTGCAGTTGTCTTTACTGCTCCAGAATTTTACTCTGACAAGAAAAGAATGGGAATTTAGCCAGGAGAAGAAAAATGAGCAATTGCAAAAAGCTAAGCCCTCTATGCTCATTAATTCAGAACCTTTGGTTCTTGTCCACTTTCAATACTTTCTTCCCATGACAACACGCTCAGTTTATTATTATTATTAAAATTCATTCAACATGTAGTCAATTTAACCCCATGGCCAGTAAAAATTTTTATCACTTCACAGCTCTTTGGAAATCACTAATGTCAAACTCTCTGTCCACAGTAACTGAAAGCCTGGCACCATGTTACCTGCTGCACAGTTTTGGAGAATGAATTTTAAACCCCTCAAAACTCCTCTGTACTGGAATGGTGTTGAACATTGAACAAAAGGGGTGATGCCCTTTCTGATATTTGCTGGAAGGGCTGGGTGGAGGAGGGCAGACATGGGGAATATCTCTTGGAGGGAAACAGCACAGGCTGCAAGCCTCTCCTTTAGAACACTTTATTGGTTATCTCAAAATCAAAGCTTGCAAAAGTGGACATCTACAGACCCTCTTGAGACAACAGTCCAGCACAGACACTTCAGCTTGACTGTGTTGCCAATTTAAAAGCCTCCCTGGCCCATTTCAATTGACATCTAACTGGAAGATCACCAGCTTTTGATCTCCTGAGTGGCAGATCTTGTGCTCTTTCTGGGTGCCTTGAGAGTGTCTGGAAGCTTCTGATGGAGTGCAGAGAGAACCCTCCTCATCCCAGCACCTAAAACATCTTTTTTCTGTGGTCTTTCTGTGCTAACACACAGCATACTCTACCATAATTGTGGGAACCAGAACTCCCACCTAGTCTACTTGTGGTTTTCAAAAAGCAGAATATGAGCCTGCAAGAAGGTATTTCCACTGTAAAAGAAAAAATTAACTATTTTCCTGATTATCACTGTATAATAGACTCATGGATTTTTTTTTTTTTACTTCATGCAGTTCTATATGTAACACAGAATGGTGCAGCATCATTTTTCCCACAGGAAAATAGAGATTTGGACAAGAATACTGCCTCACAAAAACATCCTACTTATTCAAATGTGCTCCTTCGTTATTAAGCAAATTGATAATAGACTGTGTAAATTTGTTCTCCTGAAAACCAGAAACATTTTTATTTCCAACAGGGCATATCAGCAACTAATTACATGTTAGTTTTTAAAATACAGTAGATGAAAAACTTACCAATAAAAATGTTACAAGACTGGAATGCAAAAAGCRGCTATTTCTCATTTACAGAAGTGTAGAACAACTGAAGTCCATAATACTAGGGTCTTAAGAGAAGAAAGCTTTTTCCTAGGGTATTTTTGATCTCAGTTTTATCTACAAGGAGCTTCCMTCTATTTATTCAGCAAGTCTTAATCTTGAATTTCARTTTAGTATCCTGAAGTTTTTTATAGACACATATATTTATGCAAACATTCTTGCACATATAATACATTAATAGGGAAAAAAAAATCTTACCTGAAAGCTCTTTTGAGGATTTTTTAATGTTCTAAAGTCACCATCTAATTTTACTTACAAAAAAATTCCACAGATATCTGTTATGTTCTGCCATTTTCTCTCCCCATCAATACCTCTGAGRTATTTAATATCAGGGAATAATTCTATTAACTTGATTTGTTTTCCATGCTCTGTTTATTTTTATAGAGTAGCAGCTACACAAACACTAAAAAAAATCTTCATTATGCCTTCCATTCTGCTTTTAAAAATGAAATAACGAATGCATTGTATTAAATGGTTTGGGTAATTACAGGTTTTATTTTATGCTAACTTATTTGCTATTTTAATRCTATTTTACCTTCATCAGAAATCCTCTCAAGTAAATATCTTTTATGATGACTTCCTCAAGCATTAGATTTAAGAAGYAGTTTAGGACTCTGAAACTTATTATTTGAGGAGAAATTAAGCAGCTAAGCCCCAAATTTCAATTCTTTCAAGTTCTACTCATTCTTGTCTTATGATCAGAAGACAGTTCTAATTTATTTCATGTCTGGATGGCACTGAGATTCACACARAGCCTGCTCAGAGTTTACCTCACACAGAAACACACAGTTGTGGCTGCCACTAAACACAAACTAGCCAATTGCAGTTCATCTCAAAACCAAAATTTCCCCTTCTGCTTTCCCTCCATTACCCACTATATTTTATGTTTTCCTTTTTTTTTTTTTAACTTTTGCTGATTAGAGTACTTAGCCAAGCTACTGGAAAAATAGTATCAAGTTGCTTTTTAGGCCAAGGGTGTTCAGCTTTTTCCCTACTCTTCCCAAGAGGGAATCAGTTATTTTGGCAAGGACTTTTCATCCTTCATGTGGAGCATACCCAAGGTATGGATTAGTCACAGCATCTATTGTTTTTGTGTAGTTAGGGGCTGATTAGAGAACTGATTTTGACTGATTTTCAGAAAAGTAGAAGTCTTATAGCAGATAACATAACCCAGGCCTGCTCCTTTTCCAGAGCAGTACATCCCAAATGCCAACTACACTGAAAACACAACGGTTTTTTTTGTATTTCAGATGTCTTCAGTGAAAAGCTGTTGCCTCACCATTCATCACACAATTCTTATCCCAGAATATATATTAACTCCAGGCTATTAGTTTATTTCTAATCTGATAAATAGAGGCAGGTGACTGACTTAGCTCTCCTTTAAGAGCACGATGTGCCCTGTCACCTTATCTGAGATTTGCAGCAACTGTTAGTTGGGAGACTGCAATCATGATGAGAAACTTAGATTCCCACTCTTAACAGCACCTGGGAAGATGGCAAAGTTTCATCTTAGCCTTGATCTGGACTGTGTGTCACAGTATTAAAGCTTCAAGGCACTTTTTTAGGCARTAAGTATTTTACTCCGGTCTCCAACCAGTAAACTCTCATAAAGGACAGGTGTCAGCACGACAAGCAGCAGCTGTGTTTGCCTGATCCTAATGCAAGTGACATTACTGACCTGGGACAGGAGCACATGGCACAGTTCCCACCAGACCTGCTCTCAAGGTGCAGAGAGGATTTAGCAGCTCTTCTCATCCCAAYCAGGATTAAACAGGACATAGGCTGAGACTGATCATCTGATGGAGTTGAAGGCACATGAAAAAGCAAAACTTCGCAGGATGAAAGAGTAAGAGGTGTTGGGGACCTACACACACAATGGGATTTGGCAGCCACCAAGAAAAATAATTAGATTTTGAAGTTAACCAAATTAATGTAGGCACCAACTTCCCATGTGAGGCATTTTGGCCTCTCTGGGGATGTTGTAGGAGATTTCCAAGCTGTGAGCACAGGACTCCTGCATGAGGAGCTCCATTCATGCTCTGCTGTTGCAAACACATGTTGGTGCAATGGACAGCATGTGCTGGCACAGCCAGGCACAACCACATCAGCTCAGGTTTCTGTGCAGTCTGTAGGCTCTCCTTCATGCTCCTACCCCTAGTCATAATCCAATAAAAGAATCCTCATCATAAATCAATARAAGAATTATAAAAATGCAACAGAAATGGCAATGCTTCTTGATACTTCCTACTAACTAACATAAGTACATGCTCCAGTTCTTGCCAAGCACTCAGGATACTGAGGAGCCCGTTCTGGGCTTCTTTGCTCATCCTCTGCACAGTAGAGAGATCCGAAGCACTGAGAGGAGAGGTCTGGGGTTCTTTCTGAAGCCCAGGTACCCAGGACCTGTTGCAATGTCGCATGCTGGAACATTTCTTCTATTTTAATACAAGGAAAGAGGGAAGCCTTCTTTGAAGACCTAAGCAACTGGCAATGGATAAAGGAACTTGGCCCTTGCAGCCAGAATAAAAAAAAAGAAGACATTTAAAAGACCTCTGACCATTTGAATGAGCTTTAGAGAATCATTTGAAGACATCTGTTTTACTATTTCACTTTAATGATGGGTGTGTGAATTCTAAAGAGAATTTAAAGAAGTTTTCCCTACTGTTTTTAATTATTGGATATTGTACAGTATTTCTGTTGAAGCCAAGAGCAATACATCAGTGCTTACCAGGAGCTGATTCATGTTTGTTTCTGAAGGGGAAGGAAAGGGGACACCAAGTGCRAGTGGGTATTACTTTAGAGCTGATTGAATGTGGTTTTCCTTCATATTGTAACACACTAGGAGCATATATATAGATAATTACTACATCTCAACAAAGGAGTAGCAAATTCTTAAATYACATAAATTTCATCATCTATGACCACTGAACCAGATGTTTTCATTAGTTTTTCYCAGAGAAGTAAAAGAAAAAATGTTGCAAATGTCATAGCTGTCACAAAGGCAGTACATCAGCAGCATAGAGAAAATGGGATCRCCACCAACCTGAATGATTCCTCCTAGAAAGGAAACTGCTGCGGCAACTCCAATCCTCTGCATTTCAAATTCCGACAAACCCAAAATTGTGGAATTATTGTTTGCTGTGAAATTGGTTCTGACTGAAGGAACAAGACGCTCAACTGCATTGGCAGATATTAAGGAAGTTAAAGCAAAAGTTCCTACAAAAAAAGCCACACATTAATCACGAATAATTATATATCTGTCTGTACTCATCACTCATGGTCTCTTTTTCAAAACAGCCATTATGACTAGAAGTGCATTTTGTGCATTCCTGTCATCATAAGAACAATTTTTAAGGTAATTTTTCTATGTAACACAYATTTCTTCCTGTAAAACACCATTTATGCAGGCAAATTAAACGTATTTTTTTTTTTTTGAGCACATTCATTTAGACAGGTTTACAAAAGATATTCAAATAYAACAATTTACAATGATTTCAAGTTATCAGAAATGCTTTTAACTCACCCTGGATATGATCAAGCAGCTATTTWTCTGAGAATCCCAAGTGCTCACCGTTCAAATGTGTAGGGCAATTAATTCACACTATCTATGTAGTACCTAGCCCATTACATAGTACCCAGCACTCTGATAAATGGAGGCAAATAATGAGAGAAACATTTATTTCTGAGAGAGGTGCACRTTTAATGACACAAAGATGAATGAGGTTGACAAATCAACATTAAAAAACACAAACATGCAGAGCTCTTAGAGCATAAGAAATGTCTCTCTGTGCCCATCCAGCCCAGTACTCAGCCCCCAGCAGGGACAGTCAGAGGTGTCACCCTGGGAAAGCACTCAAGCCTGGCCATTTCCTCTGGACYATTGCCCTCACTGCCAGCATCCATAGCTGTGTTAGAGAAGTGCTTCCTCAGCCGGAATTTTTTGGTTTTGTTGGCAGATTAACGTTAATGAATTTGTCAAAGGTTTGTCTGATAATGCTTGGAATTTCTCCCTCCACAATGTTCTCTGAGAGCAGGTTCCAGAAGTTCACCATCTGCTGTACTGTTTTCCGTAATCTATATGTTAAAAGTATTTTAGAATTATTTCCCTTCGAACTTGCCCTTTTTCTGTTCTGCAGGGCCTGGTGAGCACAGTCCTACCCTCACCTTGGCCTTCATGGAGTGAAGCTCASAGCATGAATTCCTTGGGAACTCACCAGGGATACCACCACCCTGAAAAATGACCATGAGGTCCAGCCCCTTGCTTCATATCCTTCAGCCTGCTAATAATTAATAAAAGGACTTTTCTGCTATCACAAGGACAAATTAGTTTCTTTAGTAACCWTTGGTGTGAAACCTTATCAGTGGCTGTTTGTCCATTCTGTTATCTTATATTCAAAGTATATCCCTTCTCCATGTGCTTTTGCCTTTGAACCATGAAGTTCATGAAGTTTGGCTTGTATTTTTTTTTTTAATCACATTCCCTTTTTTTTTTTTTATCTAGGCCTAAAATCCATTTTCTTCAAGCAACACTCAGGATAGTTGTAAGTGTTTTGCTTTTCATCTTGCTTTTTCTTTCTTTTGTCTGTTCTCTTATTTTTACTTTAAAAAAAAAAAAMCAACCCAGTTTACATAAAATTAAATTAGAATACAGCTTACATAGACTTCTATTTTAAATCAAAGACTTGTATGTGTTACTATAGCAGACAAGGCTGCCTCAGAGGATGGTTCAAAATCAATTATATTTTTAAAAGTCAAGWGAAAGGTATTGGTGTTCCACAGGTGAGAATTTTTTTTAACTAGATCAGCTATTTCAAAGAAGAGGCATTTCAAGTGAACAAAAGTTGACAGAACATKGACAGATTTTCCATTTCGTGTAAACATGACTGACTTCACTAAYGAAGGACACTTTTGCAGCCTGTGGAGAGCATCACAGACCTTACAGAAAACCCTGGCAGGTGAASAGATTGTCTCCAACATACAAAGCACAGCTCCTACACTCAGCTTCACACCACGATGCCTTCACTGAGGCTGGTGGAACAAGTGCATGAGACCTTTCTACTGAAAGGATCAACAAGATATGTCACACACATTCTTTAATTCAAATCATTCCATGAATGCAAGAAAACTGTTTTGTTGATTTTTATTTTGATTGAGATTGAATATTGAAATAGACACCTATGAATGGAATAGGCTTTCACACCAAGAACTGTGCAAAAATCTGCAGACATGAAACTCTGGAACTCAGCAAGTCATGCTCTGAAAGTATTCCCTCCCAAGGATAAAACATCACATTTAACAGCTTGTACTTACCTACTTTATCTTGTTTTCATTACTTTTGGATTTTTGTCAGTCAGGTGCTTACTTATCTTCTTTCCTACATATGATGGATTCTTGTCTTCCGAATAATGTTACAACAACAAACTTCTGACAATATACTGCTWCATTTTTCAGTTTTTAAACAGCTTTTTATTATAGGCTGAAGTTTTAATGAGTGTAGTAATCTATCTGTATTCAAGAGTAAAATTTCTTTTCCAGATTCTAATTTTTCAYTTATTTTATTTATTGCTTCCCTTTTAACATGAGTTCAGTACAGTGCCTTACTCATTACGACATTAGGACACTAAAACATCCACAGATCCTTTTTGGACACCAAGAAGCTCAAATGCTTTCTGCTCATCTAGGGAAAACAAACTTTGTGCTTTCCTTTTGCTCTGAAACAATTTATAGCTGTTCCGAATTTTTTTAAATAATTTAACTGAATATTTTTGACCAAAAAAAAGTGTTTTGCTAACTTCTTACTAAAACATTGCATACCCTTGTGCAATCAGACTCTGCAGAGTTCATTATCCTCTTCAAGGCAGACACACCTACTCCCTGCTTAAATCTTCGGGCAGCCTCAGGGGCTGCATCCCTTTACCCAGACATGCTGGGTGCTGCTACTGAGCCTCTCTCATCCTTCCTGAAAAATTCAGGGGCCATCAAGTGCCCRCTTCTGCATGGCAAACAATCTGTAGTTTAATCTAATGAGTATTATTTCCAGCTTCCCTCTATGCTTTGATTTCTTTGGGCTAAGAAACAGCATTAATCAACCTGTTGGGAGAACAAAGCCAATCAATTCTTGAGCTGCTGGGGCTCTGCTGAGGGTGAATAAGTAACTCATAACTATCAGCAGAGTAACCAGGCAGCACCTTTCACTACCAACCCAACTACTCTGCAAGAGAACAAGAGTCCTCTTTGGAGGAGTCTCTAGCTCCAATACAATAGCAAACAATGGGCTCAGAAAGTTAGTTTGGTTCTTTTTCTTTTTTTTTTTTTTTTTTTTCCCTGAGAAATGCAGGATTCGTGTTTTAGACAAGTGAGAAGTAATGCTTGTTTTCTGTGGTTTAAGAGGCAGTCAAACATTTTACATTTCCATTTCCATACATCTTGTTGGCAGAGCCCTTTGTTAAACTCTTAGCCTGAAGCAGATTTCTAAATCAGTTAAAGTAAAAAAGCCCTTAGTAAATTACATTTACAAAGGAAGTGTCAGTGCAATATTAAATTATAATGGCAGGAGTAACTCCAATATATTCTTAATGAGGCTCTTTAAAATACTTAAACTGACAAAAAATAGCTGTGCAGAGGAGCGTGAAAACATCTATATTTCTGTTTAATCATAGATAATTTCCCTTCCATTCATCYCTAAACAAAATAAATTTCAGTATCCAGTTTCTTATTTTCGAAAATTATTTTAGCATACACTTACCTGTTGCAACATGACGCCCCATTCCAAATATRGCATAAACAATGACAGGAAAGAAAGATCCATATAAACCAAAAACTGGATGGACTGAAGACAGAACAGCAAAGGCCAGCCCTAGAGAAAGTTAAATAGATTTACTTCACTGTATGATGATAAAACTTTTCTGTTTGCTTTATTGTTTATTATTTTTATGAGGAAATGGCTGCAATTTTATTAAGAGCAAGGAAAAAACTCACCTTCATTTATAAAAACCTAGAGTGTAAGTGAACTACTGTACAATGAGGATCAAAAAAACATGTGGAAGGTTTTTCATTCCATCATGAAAATCCCCATATCCTATCATGTTTTCAAGCTGTCTCCAGGGGTGGTTCCAAACTTCTTTTAATAGCCAGGTCTCACAGGAGGAGGCAGCATTGTTATACCCCCACCCTCACAAACATGCCAGGTCTCCAGGCAGTGGGATGGTTCTTTTTACAAATACATCAAAACCTATAATTTTGGTTTGGATGGAGCCCCTTCATTCTGCTTTCCTGTAATTTCTTAAACAAAAAATGTTCCAGAGTTCATCTTCTTTAGGTGCCTGGGGTTTTAAGCCTTTACATATTAACATTTCTTTCATCATGTAAGCTTGTCAGTTCAGAAACAAAAAGTATTTGACTTTCCTGTTGAGACAGAGAGCAAAATGAATTGTTTAGGGTTTAACTTTACAGACTTCCTAATTCCCTTCATTGCTTAGCTATAGAGGACAGCATCCATCCTTTTCTTAGAAAGTCTTGGAATATGACAAGAACTCATCTTTCAAAAGAGACATTGTTGTCTACAGAAAACTAAATGGGTGGGATTAACTGTTCTCACCAAGCTTTCCTAAGTGCTCCAGAAAGCATTCTTTACCTGAAATGTTGGYATATGGGGCTTTAATAACATGGAAAATACCAAATAATGTCTTTGTCTATGGGCTTTCAGTGGCAATTCTGAATATTTTAATTCAAAATCTCCTCTTGAATTTTAATTTGAGTCTGCAATAAAGAGCACATGGTGGGGGGAGGGAAGAAAATGCYAGATCAGAAGTGTCAAGCTCTCAGTGAAGCGGTTCGTCTGTTCTTGGAAAAACTTCACTGTGAAGATTTTGCTGAGGTGAGTCCTACACAGATCATTTTCATCCAAGTTGTGCTCAGCAAAGTAGCACTATCAATTATGACTTGGAGACAAGATATTTTAAATTTTTTTTAATTTAAAACTTCTTTTAAACAGAAATGGACTTGGTTGCTYTTCAGCCTTGTAATTAGTGCATCGGTTGATAATCCCTTCTGCATTTTTCCCTTGTCATAATCCATTTCCATTATCATAAACCAGAAAGATCTTTGAAATTGTASTGTGACATCCAAGTTCACGTGATCAACAGAGGTAAAAGAAGATCCTGACCAAGAGCAACACAGAAGGGTGTGCCTGAGGAGAATAAAAACAGCWCAGGAGGGAACTGCATGACCCTCTCCAGACAAAACTGAGCATGGAGGAGGAGAGCAAAATAGAGAATAGGAGAAAGAAGTTTTTAAAGCTTGTTTAACACTGAAAAGCTCTTCCATTATAACCATTTTATGAACAAAACCAAAAGGAAACAAAAAATTTGGAATTAATTCACTTGTTCAGTATTACTCACACAGATATYCCTGCCTTTCAGTAAAGCATTATTCAAGACTAATTTATTTTATTCTCCAAAAAGTAAAGGAATCAGAAAAACCAGTATAACTTCAGCCTTATTTCAGTTATAACAGCATAATCRAAGTGAAGTGACCTGTCTGTGTTGACAGGTATAATAGAGACACACAAGCTTCAGTACTGAATGCTGAGCCATCTATGTACTTCAGAAGGTTTGTGGGAAGAGGCCTGTAAATGTGGTTATGGTTATAAATCCAGATGATCTGCTGCTAATAAATATCACTTTTATCTGTTTTCAGGCAGATAATTTGAACTTAAATTCGGCCCTTGTTTTTCTCCGTTTCATGCATAGACCTTTCACGTTCTTTTGTATTAAGTTTCTAGAAGCAGCATGTCATTTTTTTCATGGTGAGGTCATGGCAATCAGGACAGAGCTAAAATTACCAGACTTTGACTTGAGTCCTGGCTCTGTTAGGTTTTTACTCCCGTTAGTGAAGCATGGCACTTACTGAAGTATAAACAAAGAGGCACCATAAAATAGAATTAGTAAAGACTTGAGGCTTTCTGATTGGACATAAGATGTTCTAAAGGTTCAAATACTTCTAAAGATGTAATCAGTAGCATATTTCAGCTTATTTCATTAATTTTCATATTATACTTCACTCCAATGCATTGCAAATACTCAAGAACTTCCCTGTCAAAAGACAGGAAACGTTATTTCATTTTATTCATTCCAAACAGTAATACTTAAAAGAAATAGATCATAAAGTAAGGATCTCACATAATCTTCACTAGTAATATGGAGAAGCCCCCATGGCACTGACATTAAGGTTTTCATATAAGAATATAAATTCCATGAAAAGAAATGCAAACAAATAWTGAACAGTAAGTTCAGGCACTGTATGTTGTTTGTTTTAAATCCTCTTTATCATAAGATAACACTGTAGGACACACTTTCAGTGAAAACCATGACCCCTGACTAGCACCAGGTGTATTAAAATTCTCTGGGACACCATGCTGAAAAACAAGAGGTGCTCACTGTTGATCAGTGTCAAACGCAAGTAAATATAAAATAACCAGCTTGATATGAAGAGAAACAAGGCATCTCCTACCACAGGAGAAAGGTYTTGGTTTAAGTTGGTAATTTCTGCTTATTAGAGTGGTGCCAAAATGACAGCAATGAAAAARTATTTTCCAAAGGAAGAGCTATGAATCACCAGAGTATGGTCAACTAATTAACGATTTTCTGCATCTGGAAATGCGTTTATGATACATACATCTGTTCTGAGGAAAGTTCTACCACATCTTTTGGAAACACTAGGTGCAAACCAGAAATTAAATGAAAAGCAGGAAAAATAATAAGCCTATAATTAATTTGAGGAGTATCAACATTAGTATTAGTTATTATTTGCTGTAAAAAGCTATATATTCTGGATTTTTCYGATAGAGTGTATATTCAAATAATTTTCTGTAATTGTAACCTTTTAATTGTGACTATACTAAGATGGTCGGACCCCAGGTTTATGGAACCCWAAATGACACATTCATCTTATCCCACTCAAAAATGCTATCTGCAGTTGTTGTGACTCTCTGATGCTTCAGAAAAATACAATTTCTCCATTTGTTCACAAAGCTGAATTATGTAGTAAGRAAGATATTTTCTGAGGATGCCCTAAAATGTAGAAATTACACATATTTAAGGAGTGTCCTATCAATGCTTCTTGGAAAACTAACGAATCAGACAACCAATGACTCACATCCCAGGCTTTAATTTCTAACTCCAGGACMACTAACCTTTATTGAAGACAAAAACATCCCAACACAGAAAAAATATTTAATATTTCATAACAATTTTCCAACACAAACCTACAATTCTGGCAGAGTCGTTGACAATGGCTTCTTAAAAGCCCTTAACACAAAATGATCCTTTGTAAAAAATGCCATTTACCTCCAGAAAATGGGAAGCTCAGTATCAGTTCTCTCAATGCACATTCACCTCACGCTTACAAGATCTCTGGTACCTGACAGCCCCCTTTGCTGGGGCTGCACAAGTAGATTGCACCTTCTGTGTCTGACTTATTTCAARGCATCCTCCTGTTTTGAAGGGTGCTTCAGTGCAGCTCCTTCCACACAACTGTCTCCTTCAGCCTGGGGAGGTTTAATCCCCTCACCTGTATCAGCCAGAGTTCCTGAATTCACAGCATTTCACAGTACCTGAAACGGAGCCCTCCCAATGCACCATCTGACACCCACATCAAAGGCACATTTGACAAAACAGTTTTATTCTGACACTTTACAGATCTCCAGACACTGATACATGTGACTCAATGTTCAAAAGGAAAATATCAACCATTATGGCAGAAGAAACAAGTGGATGGCATGACCCACTCATGATTTCATTGTTTAAGACAGCTTGACCCTTCTGTACATAAAAGAGTTTAGATACCTACAAAAACAGACATGAAAAATAATTCTAGTGTTTTGTTCCCTTATAATAGAAACAAAAAGAAAAGCTCAAAAAAAGCTTTGAGCCTGGACAGACAATCTGAGACGAAATGTTAAGACCTCTTTAGGATGAATTGGACACAATATCTGAACACCACAGAGATTTTATAAACTGTTTTACAGTGAGTTCTATGAGCTATTATCCACTAGTCAATCATAATACCTGGAGAATTCGGCCACCTCCAGAATCAAAGAAGTATTTTGAAAGCAGATTATAGGYAAATTTCTCTGTATTTCAGTAAAAATAAACAGAGAAGGAGGTCATAAGAAGTTTCTGGCAAGCAGGTAACTATGAGGTAATCTTTTGAGAAGCATCGATGCTGTGCAGAAAAGACCTGTCKTGAGTGATTACAGGCCTTAATCCAGATGAACTGAATTTTTAAAAATCCATGAAAAGGGCATMCATTTTAGCAAATTGGTGGCCAAAGATCTGAACATTAACAGTTTTCTGATGTGGAAGATTATACGTGGTGCCATTTCTTCCYTCAAGAATCAGCATTTCCTGGGTTTCTCAGCCTCTGTCCATGGTGCTCAGGCACCCCAAGGCACAGGGAGCAGCACAGCTCATTGGGTCAAACAAAGGGGAGTGTACCTGGGCATGAGTCCCCAAAGGACTCAGAGCTCACTCAGAAGCTGAATTCACACTTTCAGTAGTCTGTTAGACAGGTCTGTATWAGCACAAGTGTAATTTGGAAGAATTTTTATAGACATTAGAAATAAACTATTGCATGCACAGCATCCTAAGTCCCTTTCTCCTCTGCTGGAAAGTTGTGTCCCACATTTACTCATTAATATGTTAAATTTCATATTCAGCTTACATCACTGTTCTTTGCATGGGAGAACTATAACAGAGTTCAACTGGACACTCTTCCACAAATCATGAGCTACATGGATTCTCCAATGCATTCTGGAGGAGGTTTTTCTGGCTCAGTTTCCAAATGTGCTTATTTGATTTCATCTGCACGTGTTATTCTTAAGCCAGATGTATATTTACAAGGCAGCTTTACCCCTTAATAAAATTATTAGCTCCAGTTAGTCAGCTCAGAGTATATTTATGTCTACATTTATGACCAGAGCCTGAAATAAACCCCCRGCAACTATCACCCTTGAGAAGACACAGCTGGGGTTCCTCCATGAAAAGCTAAGGAAAAAAAAATTATATAAGTTTTTGGCATCATGCCTTCCAAAACACTGGGCACCAGTTCTGGAATGCATGAAAGCAGAATAGTTAATTTTTTTAATGTCAGGGTCTCCAGCCAGTGCTAAGGAATTAGTTGTTCAGCAATAAATCCAGCTCCAGATTAAATTAACTTTAATTAAAACATACAAACCACACCAAGACTCAGTGAGTTATTATTGGGTTTGAAGAAAGAAAAAAAAAAAAGTTGGCAGAAATAACAATACTGATTTCATCAGATGCCATCTACATATTTAACTTTTAGAGGAAATATGTCTCAAGGGCCCTCCACCCTCCAAAAAAACAGCCCACCAAAACCTGCCTGAGCCAAARTATTTCTTGCTCATGATAGGTCATAGGAAAGGCAGCAAATGTATARTACTATATATAAATTCTATATGAAGCATATCCCTGTACTAGCTGCCTACAAAAAATAATATTTTTTTAAAACTACAAACACTGACATCATTGCAATCTGATAAATTCGGGAATCCAAATCTTGTAGCCTCATGCTTCCAATGGGCAGCTTTTGAGTACGTGCAATATAGCATACAGAYAAATGTTTATTTCAAAGGAAACAGAATAATGTGTATGAATCCATAAACACAGCAAAAAAAAAAGATTGAATCAAAAAACAGTGCCAGTATTTTAGTTCTGAAACTCCCACAAATTTGTCTTAACTTTTTAACAGATACATAGGAGTTCAAAACTTTTTTTTTTTTTTTTGAGCAGCAGCAGATATTGAAAGGGACAATAAATGTGAAGACCTTCCCTTGTGGTCTGCTCCCCCTTACAACAGCCAAACATGTAATTTAGCACATCTATGAATGGAATTACATGATAAGGAGAACCATTTTCTTAACCCAATATTTAAAGATAATGTTTTTTGAACTACTTCCAATTTTCAATCTAAATATATTCATGTTACTTAGTCCCATTTCTCCATGTGCTGCAACTGTCTTTTATCTTAAATGCCGTTCCTGACTTATCAGGAAAAAGACTTCTCAGGTTTTAACTAACCTGTCTGAGCCATTTAAGTTTTCTCCCAAATATTATCTCTGTTTTTCTGCTCCTTTTCTTAGCCTTTTCTTCTATTGAGATCACCTTCCATGAACAGAGGCAACCAAAATGACACAYTATATTTGTGATAATGGATCAGCAGACAGCATCAACAGTCGTCATCAGCTTCTTTGCACCTCCTAAGTCATGCAGCAGCCCTTTCTATTTTTTTCAAGTAGGCTGATTGTTTTCCAACACATCATTAAAACTACCTTTAACTGAAGGTTAGAGCTGCTGAGTAGCAGCAAATTTGTCTTTAGAATCCATACATAAATCTGAAGCAAAACCCACCAGCTGTC
>NW_026623355.1:1694601-1806447 GCF_030028575.1 Malurus melanocephalus
AACTCTATGGCTTGAATCTGGTCCAGTCCCTCATGTGCAATACAGACTTGTAACTGGGGTACAGCACAATACTCACTATCAATCATRGAATATAATTCCAAATTTGACCGAATCATCCTGGGTACTTGTTACCAGATCTGCAATCACACTTACCTAGTGTTTCAGAATCCTGAGATGGTGATTACCCATCTCAGCCTTCAATCTGAATGTGTTTCATTTTCTCTGTTTGATATCAGTTATATACCCATGTGCTTGGCCATTTCCCATAAGGCAAAGTCATCATCCTTCAGGAAACTGAGTCAAAGTTCTGATTTTGCACAGAGGCTTCAGTTCAGACCAAATACTTCAGTATCTTTGTTTTGTACTTATCTTTTTAAAGGCTGAAAAAGCATTTGTAGGTTTGGGTTTTTTGGAAGGGTCTAACTCAGGTGCAATGTTGGACATTCATATCAGTAGTAAACAACKGAAATCTGAATTCTTTACACCATAAACTCTCAATGTAATACTGCATAAGTAATTTCTCTGTTTCCAGCAAAAACATTTTTGTGACTAATTTCCCTACCCATATACTTTTCCATTACTGGACAGTGTAAGGAGCTCTAAATTGCTGTAACAAAAAGTGCAGGTTACAAGTATTATCATCACTCTGAAAATTACCAAAAAAAGAAGAATTTAAGTAATATATTTGTGTAAGCAGGAGTCTCTCWGGTCATTAATGGCTTGCAGACGAAGTTTATAATTACCAAAACCTCAAAAGAGATCTTGGAAGAAGCTTGAGGGAAAGGTTGACATTGTCTGAAGTTGGGTACCTACATTAGGAATTTACAKCCAGAAAGAGTAAGGCAGTTTCAGWTRTTATGAAGAACACTTAATTTTCACAGCATGTCATGACCAAAATGCTTCAGACACATCTGTGTCCCCTACAGTATAGAGAACATACGTAAGTTTTGTGCGCTAAAATACACWTTCAAGCAAACTTGGGGAATAATTCCCCTGGCAGTGATCTCAGCTGCATGACTGAGGGWTTGTTTGATAAACCTTTTCAGACAAACTTGGCTTTACTTCTCTCACACTCAGGGACATTCAGGGAAGCTTACTGATGGGCCATGGTACTCCATGGCTTCTAGATGCCACCCTTTGTAAGCAGAAGGTGCAGTTCTGACCAGGAAAAAACAAACAGCAAAACAAACAAGCAAAACACAAACTACAAACCCCACACTGTAAATAGCAAAACACTGAGCTATGACTACCAACCAATACACACTACAAAATTTAAATCCTGAGGCACAAAGCTATTTGTTTGAAAAGACAAGACTGAATTAAGAAGGATAACAAGGTGGATTAATGATAGATGGATCAAGAGCTTGGCRATGAACAAATAATATCAGGAAAGATCACCTTTGAAAGGCCGCAAAAGTAAAGATGAATAATTTGCTTGGTGCAATAAAAGTTACCACTGTGAAAACAAGTTAAGCAGCTTCATTCTGRAGAGATATGATGGGACTACAGCACATGTTCAGAAGGCTACAGAAAAAGCATGACAGTTTTATGAGATCTTGCTACATGGAAAGACTGCATCATAATACATCTTAATATAATCATGGAAGGAAACTGAGAAAAATTCAGACACAGGCTGATCAGAGCATTCTTCCTATATGAGAATGGGGCAACCATGTCACACAAAAACCCCACAAATAATTCTGTTAGGATTGTGACAGGTCAATGGATGAATTACAAAAAATGTAAAAAGACCTGCCTTTAACAATGTTGAATACGAACTGTTCAACAAACCATGATATATTGGCTGAGATACCTGAACTCTGACGTCTGCCTCATCTGTGTCTACACCTGAGCCAATCCCCTGTTACACTCAGAGGAAATCTTATTAATATAATTAATCAACCTTAACAAAGCAGATGGTCAGATTTAGTCAGATGAATTATGCCTGTGGTGGGTTGATCCCAGCCAGCAGTTGAAGCACCCAGGCAGCCACTCACTCACCCACTTACTCCTCCTCAAAGGGTGGGGGAGAGAATCAGAAAAGCAAAACTGAGAAAACTTGTCAGTCAAGACAGACAGTTTAATAAGTGAATGAAAGAAAAGAAGAAAAGTGATGTAAAGGCTGTCATTTACTGCCTCTCACAAATATAAAACCACAGAATAAGCTGAGTTGGAAGGGATCTATCAAGCTCATCAAGTCAGGCTCCGGGCCCTGCACAGGACACTCCAAAAGTCACACCATGTGCCTGAGGGCATTGTCCAAACACTTCTTGAACTCTGCCAGGCTTGGTGCTGTGACCCCTTCCCTGAGGTGCCTGTTCCAGTGCCCAACCACCCTCTGGGGGAAGAAACTTTTCCKGATATCCAACCTAAACCTCCCCTGACTCAGCTTCCTCAAGTCCTGTCAGTGGTCACCAGACAGAAGAGATGAGTGTCTGCCTCTTCACCACCCCTCATGAGGATGTTGAGGTCTCCCCTCAGTTTCTTCCAGGCTGAACAGACCCAGAGACCTCATCTGCTCCTCATTTGGCTCCCCCTTTACCATCCTTGTGACTTTCCTTTGGATGCACTCTAATAACTTAATGTTCATTAACTCTTATCAACCAAGTCCTCACAAGGGTAGAACACAAAAGCAGCTTGCTGCAAACTAGTTACCTGCACTGCAGACCCTTTGTTTTATTTGTGCAATTTCAATTTGGAAAGAAAAAAAATTAGGCACTTATGAGACATCTACATGAATCTAGCAGTTGAAWTTTTTTGTGAAAGGATGAGGAGTACAGAATTAAATGGAAAGAAGAATCGTCATAAAATGACTGTTCACGGGGTACTAATAAGTTTTAAAGGAAAGGGAAGAGAGCAATGAGTGCTAATCCAACAAGAAAATTAAGGATTTTGTTGATTTAGAGACATCTTGCTATGATCTATCAATAACAGATTTTTGAGAAATTTTTGAGAAAAATTATGTACTGTTTACCAAAATTACCAAAGCTCAAATTTCTTWATTTCCTGTTMCAGTATATAGCAAACTTCAAGACTGGATCATGATGTTCATTTTAGACACAATGATTATTTTTTCAACAATAGGTAACAAAGTAAGAAAAAGGACTTTATATCACATTATTAAATTTTAGTTGGAACTAATGTTAAGTAGCTGKAACTGATGAAGCCTGATTTCCTTTACTGTTTTTGACTTGTGGCTGATCGTCTTTTCGGTCTGAGACTGTGCAAGTCCAGCTGTACCTTTCCACCAACTAATGAGTTTGAAAGGGCTTTGTTTTGTCAGAAACTTGCAGGGTCTTGTTCCTATGTGATATTTTCATAAATTTTTTAGAAACATAATTGTCTTTGACACTTCTTTCTCCATATTCTGTGGAAGTAGATAAAGTACACTAAAACTAGAGGACACACACAGTGACAATAAAAGTATTGTCTCAATAGGTAAACAGGACATGAGAGTTCAACAGTGAATTTTGGGACTCATGAATTAATATTTATTTGGCATTTTCAGCAGACAATGAAACAGCTATAGGAACACTTGCAGGATGACTGCTTGRTTTCAGCAATAACTCCTTAATCAGAAATACCAAGCWGCAGATCATGATAATCYCATGCCTTTCCTTCCCATCTTGCTMCACCCCTCAGTGTCCTCTCCCCCAGTTTTGTTGCTTTCACTACGACACAGTAAGGACAGCGAGTTTCATCTTTGCTTCCTTACTATACAAAGGGAAAACAGCAATTTTATCTARAATTTAGATTAGAAGCTGGAACACAAACACATTACCCCAGATCAGAGCAGTTGCCAACCTGAATAGTCTGAAAATGACCAATGCCAGATGAGTAAGAAATCCCACAGAAGGAAATTGTGAAGACACAGCTCATTTGGAAAGCCTTCCCTAATTATTCTCAAGCTTCTGGGCTGTTCTCTACCCTGGAGTTTGCACCTTTCATCACTCAGAAAACTGTTGCATGTGAATRCAACTGCAGATTTTTCCAAATACTTCCATAACTCAAGTTTATTTTCTTATACTTGGATTTGCTTAAATCTGTTGCTGAGGTTGACACCATGCTCAACAATTCAATTATCACCGTTTACCTTTCCTTCCTTCTATTATTAGAATTTCTGCCTTTCATTCCATTACAAAATGTCTTGGTTTATCTTGTGGGTGGAAGGAAATARCCACAACAGGACCTCTGAAAATGTGGGGTTGGTTTTCCTAGTGCTTTATTACAAATGGAAACTTTTTTCATGCATAATTCTTCCTGAGAAAATAATAGGACAGTTCTGGTAACTGGAATGCTTGCAACACTAGGAAAARACCTAATATGCTGCATTCAAACTAAAGCACCACAAACATGGTGAAATGCTTTTGTATCTAATTAGTTTCCTACTTCATCTCTTAAAATCATTCCAAAATCTTGAGAAGCAGCAAGCAGAGAAAGAAAAAACAGATCARCAGAAGGGAAGGGTTCCAATGTATTTATTTTTAAACAGTATAAAATAAGGATAAAATTGTTTCTAGAGTACTTAAAAATAATCTGGGAAACAAAAACCTGTGTTTTCTGTCTTCACTGCATCTTCTTAAATGTATCTGTTACATTAAATAACTTGGTACAAGAGTCAAACACAAAAATCCTGGCTAAAACTACCAAGAGTGCAGAAATGCTGTTTAATGTAGCAGTTTTGATGAATTTCAGCATACTGTTATTAGCAGCATTTTAATTACAATTGTTGTATACACACATACCAGTGGAATTAGATACTTTGCAGAGTTACAGTATTAAAGTTCTTAAAGTTAAATCATGCCAATGCAGATGTTCCTAATTACTTTTAAAGCACAAATACTTAAAAATCATTTGTTTCCAGCTCCAGCATAACACAATTAAAGGAGTGTTTATAATTTAACAACATGAATGATAGTTAAGCATACTTAGTGTGGAAGACTGTTMAGAAACAATATATGTTATTCACATGAAGGAAGGAGTTAAAGTCCATCTGAGATAAGAAGGTGTGATTTGCCCGAGACAAATAAGAGATATTGTCATAAGAAGGTCACGCTATCAAAAACACATCAAAAACTGACAAAAGCATTTATTTCCTAGCTGCAATCACTTTACTAAGCAAGATGACTGGAATTTAAAGTTTATGCAGGTCATTGTGSAAGGTTTGGAAAGATCTCCCTTTTTCTTTTTTTCCTTTTTTTTTTTTAAGCTGTAAAATGGAGTGTAGCTCCACCCCTATTTTGTATTGCTGCTTGAAAAGAGGTGTGGTAGGTAATGCAATACAGCATTAATTTAGCACACAAGCCATGGATGGAGCAGATCCTCTCCCTGGWTAATGTCTCTGGCAGGAACACTTTATGCACAGAAAGTCGTGAATTTTTCCTGCWGTGTTGTGGAATTTTACAGGTAATGGTATCATGCACATGTTTCTTCCAGAAGACCATTTCTTATAGTGCAATAATAATTTACCCATATTTTTTTCCATGTGAAATAGAGAAWAAGGTGGTTAATTTAACTGATAAAACTGTGTCTTTAACCATATCCTGTAAGAATAGAGTCACTGCTCTCTCTTCTTCCATATTAAATGTTTAAAAAATTGTTAGAAGAATGGAATAAATAGTAAAGTTCCACAGAAATTAACTACAAGAACACAATCCATTTCTATCCACATTTGCACATCCAGTCTATACATGAGCTAAGACTATATGCTCTTCCTTATATTTTTATTTAGATTAAATCAACATTAAATATGCAAGCATGTCTTTGTTTTAACCATAGATTTATGATAATATTAAAGAAGATCAAAAGAAAAATACCAATTCAGCATGACCAGAAAAACTTCAAATATTAATCTGAAATGAGTTRACTGTACCTTGAGTCACCTGTTGGATGGCTAGCATCATCCCAGAMACTGTATCAGGAACCAAATTTTCCTTCCAGTTGTAGGCAGGCACCCATTCCAATATGGGCAGCCTTCTCMTGCACCAGGCTTTGATATCTTCAAAGCGAACAGCCTGCATCTTCCTCCACACTGTGTCTCTTCTTCTTTTTGCCCCTGTCATCATTCCTGCCCCACAAAAGCAGTGCCTCTGTCAGGAGAGTGCACAGTAGAGGAATCACTCTGATCTGTGTCAGTCTCCAGTTTTCTTCTGAGATTTTTCAGTTCCAAAACTACCGAGAAAAAAAAAAATGAACAGAAGCACTTAAGATTTCCGCAGCTGTTCTGTAACTGTACTGAATGAAAACACTTATTAAGCACTTCAATCATATAAACAGCCACATGAAATGCAAGAACCATCTACAACAAAGATCACATTTTTTGCTGTTTGCAAAAATTTGGTCTAGTCTCACGTTAGTTTGTGATTCTTTCCAGTAACTTCCCGCTTTATATCCCTGTAATGCTTGTGCTTTTGGCCTCATTCCAGTGGCAAAATGAGGTATTACTGGGTGTGTGTGCGATATAGGCTGGGCTATGCTAATCTGAGCAAGAAGTGCCCAGCAGAGCAGGCATCTCCGTGCCAAGCCCGGGAGAGCAGCCCCGGCTCTCCTGGGGGGAGCTTTTCTGGCCACAGGMGGAAGGCATTAAGAACTCAGTAAAGCTCGTGCTAGAAGATTTGTCTTACTCCATCAACATTTTGTCTTCTAAACGACAGGAAAAAGCTTATTTATGTAGTAAATGCAGAACATCAGGTAGCAATAAGTCCTACTGGAAACATACACAGGCTCTCTCTGTAGGCTGAAACCTCAGACATAAAAGTAATGAGCTCAAAGTGCAGTGAGGGACTGCAAGGTATCAGCTTCGCATGGGAAGTCCCAGAAATTCTCGTGACRATCATTCTCCCTCAAAGCCAGCCCTTTCTGCTCTTGGTTGTCCATTCAACAAAGGCTCTCTGAGCACAGGCAGTTCAAGTAACATTTGTTCTTGTAATAACATCATGCACCTTGTGTACGAYACAAAGTGCTCAGACACAGAGTGATAAGGACATGGAAGAGCTTTAAATGTTAAGGTTTTTAAATGCCTTGACTGATRTGGAGCAAGGACACAGTAAGCTTTCCTCTAAGTTTTCTGTATCTCTGGCTGGCAAAGAAATTTAAATTAAAATGCAAGATCCATCGTATAGGTGAAGTGTCTTCCCAAACATTGTCCTGCAGTAAACAATAAAAATAAATATTTTTAAAATAGTTCCAATTTTTAAAATAGAAATTAATTTATATTTTATTGTTTAGATTAAGGCAAATAAAACTGAAGCATTTTCCATCCTAAACGACTTTGGAAAAATGAGACTTCTTCCAAATGCAACAGGTAGACTGGCACAAGAACAGATGCATCACAGTTCATTCTACTGAGTGACATTCAGTCGATGTCCACACCTGTGTCCCTTATCATTGCAAAGGTAAAAAAAAAAGGAAGAAAGAGAAGGAAAGAATTTCTTAGCTTGAGACCTTCACTTTTAACCATTCCTGCCATGGTTATTCTTTGCCCTGCACACCCATTAACAATATACACATCTTAAAGAGAGGTAATCATACTTCTGTTTATTAGAATAAACCTCTAAGCATCCATTATTATTTTGCTTTTTTTAAAATTTGTGATTTGTGTTTTTGGTTTTCTCTGCTTTTTAACTTGAAAGTGCAGTTCAAGGATTTCATAACTGAGATATTTATGTCTGCCAAGTGTTCCACAACACAGATCTTTTYCTATTTTCAATAGCCAGAAGTGGACAGGAATCCTTACAGCTACTCAGAGATCAGGTACTGCTTAGTTTTGATCAAATGTTCAATACCTCTAACTACAATAGCACTTACCATTAAACAAAAATCAAAATACATTTCTACACATAAATATCCATGTGCAAAAACATACCCAAATACAGGTACTTGATATGGGCTCTTTTACAAGTAAAAGAGCCTCCCTTTTTAAAAAAACAAAAATAATTTTAATTTTTTTTAATTTTTAATAATTGTTTGCTGGAAGCTCGGAATATTCTGAAACAGGCAGGAAARACACATTAGGAAACCAAAGAACCATCGTTAAACACACAAGAACATGTTCTCCAAAATGCTGAAGATGTCTGAAAAAGTCTGTAATTGAGATTTTCCCGCCTCCTACTTGGAGCCAGAAGAACTGGCCAATGTTCATTAATCCCAGATTAGTATCTGAATTCCTAGGATTAGCATTATCAACASAATTTTGTGCCTCAACAGCAAGGGATGGTCTCTTTCTGTGGGTGTGTGCATGCATGAGTGCAAACATCTCACAGCTGATGTGGAATTTTCATGGATACTTTTCTTACTMCAACCGTTATTTTGGTAAGTAAAAAAAATTCCATTATGCATAAATCTGAAATCGATAACACCATCATTATTGAAAAACATTCTTCATTGTAACTCTGAAATTAATAAAATACCCTTAGTTAGCAATGACACAAAGCAACATTTCATTTGCAAACCTCCAAAGAAATCAACAATTTTAAGGGAGAACTGATGTATAGGTATGTTTAACAGCAAGCTTATATCTTGCCACACAATATTACAACCACTGAATCTTAATGAAAAAAAAAAACAATTATTAAAAAAAAAAAACCAAACTTTCCTAGAACACATTGGTATGCTACTGGAAGTACGTTCTATCACCCACACATGATGTTTAAACTTTTTCCCATCAGCTGGATTTCATTAGTATCTATACTAGATACAGTTCCAGACTATGCTGGCTTTTCATAGGTTGAATTGTATTGTGCTAAACATGAGCTAAACTGAAACAAGTGCAYAAAACTTTGTTTTCTGGAACACCAAAGGATAACCTTTGGTATTGTACATTTAAGTCGGTGTGTTCACACACACTGTTGTAATAATAGAAGTTTCACATTTAGCTTTTTTAATAATCTTACATAAGTAAAACCTCTTTTCAAATGATTACATAGTTGTTTGTTTGTTCTGAAAATCCACAAAAATATAATTCTAGTAGAATATTTATATACAATGATAAACAGATAACTACTGTAAATAAAAAATTAGAATACAGGTACTCTATATAAAAGGAGATATTTGCATATGGTGGTCAGATATGGTGGGCCTTAAAAACCTGATTTACAACAGGTTGTAAAAATAAATGTGGCAACCTCTGAGGGGCAGTCTGTATTTTCATCAGCTCCTCTAACATTTGCACATATGGGAAGTCTACATACATAGTGGTTAGGTGAAGAAAGGARGTTTGATTCTCTAGCTCTGGCCTCAAGGGATTAAAAAAAAAAATAAATCTAACACCTTACTCCAACTTTGACTTCAAAAGGAAAAAATTCTGGCAAATTMTGATAGAGAAGCCCTAAACCCCACTTCCTATGGAAGCAGATTTTGTAGGAAATCTATGTATCCTTGCATGAAAACTCCTTTTAGACTTCACATAAACTGGCAGGCAAGTTCAAAAACTATACTTATGTTTATATGTGCTCATGGAACTTAAGTTATCCACACCTAAGACAGGCATAGATGGAAATAAAGGAACATGTTGTGGACTCTCCCCCACTGGAGATACTCAGSAATCATCTGGACRCAATCCTGTGCCATGTGCTCTGGGATGACCCCTCCTGAGCAKGGAGGYTGGACCAGGGGACCCAYTGTGATYCCTTCCAGCCTTAAACACAGTGATTCTGTAGTGTGACCTGCTCTTTGTAACTTTTCTTAGGCAGACAGATCACTTGACTAAATATCTGCAAATATCCAACATTAAACCAGTGAGAACAAACTAAACCTGTGCTGCTGATGTGCATCATTTGCTCCCCAAGAACATCCAGTGCATCCAACTGACCCTTCTGCCATCACTGGGTAAAGGGAAATACATGCTCTCATTAATCCAAAGCTACCCACACCTGTCTAGATGGCCACTGGCAAAACATAAATATGATTTAGATCTTAATATATAGTGAATATATAACGATTGAGCCTTCCTCACCTTTATAATCCATACAAAAACTAATTCCTGCTCATCCTTGTCCTCTATCCTCAGCAATTTTTATGAACTCAGTTTTGGTACAGCTGCTTCTGTCAAATAAGTCAAGTGTGGCTAGAGGAAAAAGGTGATACTAAATGAAAGACTTAAAAAAATTTTACAAAAAAAAGGCAAAAAACTTGGTCCCATAAAGCTTGTGTCTTCAGGAATTATGTCTAAATTTCCAAGACAAATTCTATGAAAAATTTTAGGTATTTTGACAAAGCACAACTGGATAGGAATGAAAGTCAAATTTTAAAAAGTGGATGATAGGAACTAATTCAGAGAGACCAAACCGTACAGTTTATACATTGCAGAACGCAGTATATGGGAATATTATACAAGCTACTGGAATTGTAACAGAGTGCTGACAAATGGAACAGCAAAAAAAAAAAAAGTTATAAAAATCCACATCTTCAACAAAGCACTCCTGAATTTTGAGAATTTGTAAAAAAGTAAGTTATCAACCACGTGTATTACATAAACGTGGGTTGAACCACAACAACTAGGCAGAGAGGAAGCACACGTGTAAGTATGC
This sequence comes from Malurus melanocephalus, assembly GCF_030028575.1. Classification (NCBI taxonomy): domain Eukaryota; kingdom Metazoa; phylum Chordata; class Aves; order Passeriformes; family Maluridae; genus Malurus; species Malurus melanocephalus. The sequence continues at coordinate 1,705,128 of NW_026623355.1, forward strand.
AAATCATTTATTACTGATATTTAAATAACTTCCCCCTCTGAAATTCTGCTGCATTAAAGCCAGACAAAATTCACAAACTCAAAGCTTGCCAATTTATCTTCCACAGTTGGATGCAATGCATTTTCAKTAATAATTAACTTTAAAAGTACCCCTGATTTCAATCATCAAATACTTGAATGCAGACCTAAACTGACGAAGATGATTCTTGCCCTTCACGAAACAGACAAAGCTATAATCTCCATCCCTTCATCATACAGAATATTTAGGAGCTTATGGGGAGAGCAACATCGAGCAACACAGAATGACTCAAATGGCTTGGGCTCGACTTTAACCTCTTCTCTGTAAACGGATTTTTCAGYGCTTTTAAGGATGCTGTCCTAGGCAAAACTTGATGAAGCAACACTGACATCGAGTGGCTTCGCCTGGWATTTTCCTTTGGTTACTGCAAGAGCATTGTCCCGTCTGATGCTGTGTCGTTTTGAACTGGATAGTATTAACTACAGAGTTTATTAACACATTAACTATATAGTTTATACATTTACTTGAAAATAAAATATCTGCAACATCAAAAAAAGGTTTACTCACTACAGGTCTGATGTCTTTACTGGTCAGAAAATTAAGGCAGGAGGTCACCTGATAGATTAGCAAGATATTGAACTATGGGAACTCRTAATGCTCAGGCACAGCCTGCTTTAAGCACATCTAATGAATGAGAAATGCAGTGTAGAGCAGGCAAAAAAAAATTCCAATAATGCAACCATCCCCTTAAACTCTGATCTTGATGAGAACCTTCCAGCTGTCTGCTAATAATTGTCATACAAGTGCTAATGAAATTTTAAAAAAAGGTTATTAGCAAGTTATATTGGATAGTTTTAGCATATCTAAAATGAGCATAAGAAAACAATAGCATCTATTTCTTATGGAAAATATCTGCAAAGAAAAATGTATCTTTTCATTTTAAGGTTGTTTCTAGCAGCTGTTTGAAGGTGACCTTCAAATTAGTAAAAGAGCCTTATTTCTTTCTTTTTAAACTGGGTTAAGTGTCACAGAATGGACTAGAAACAGATTAAGAGCTCTTACATTTGAGAAYACATCTTGATAGCCAAAATACATAAATCTACATACAAATACATTGGCATTTAGCAGAAATATTTTGTGGTTAACCCCTTGCCCTTGGCACAGATTTGTCTGTGCAAGAGAGTAGCTGTTTAAGGTTCCAACATCAAAAATGCATGTTAAAAAAATATTTAAATCATAGGCATTTGTTTCTTTGTATTATTCCACTTAACCAAATGTTACGACAGAGATTTACTGACTATTGAGTGCACAAACCAGCCTAGAAGCCACAAAAATGAAGAAGAACTTTTCAACTGAGGAAACCAATAAGTTCAAACTCAAGTGACCCCTTCCCTTGCATATCTTACTGACTGGTGGGTGCTCAGCAGCTTGTGGAAYGGAGCAACCAAACCACAGAAGCAGATCTTCACTGATTTCAGTTCCAGCCTTGACCTCCAGAGAATGTGATTCAAAGTCTCTGCTCACTCCAGGTGTCCTTTCATTTCAAATCATCGGGTACTGARCATTTAAGCACATCTTGAAGAATATCCATTCTCATGTCTGAAATCCAATCTGTAAATGATGGTGCTGAGACCTGGCCTGCCAAAGGCTGTGGGACACTGAGGCACTGCTGCAGCAGGGAGGGACAGACAGCTCCTGGTGAAGGATACACTCAGTTCAGGCAGCTCGGGGTGCAGGGGCTGTGCCAGGCACAAACTGAGCTCTGGCTGCCAAGATCCCATGAACTGCAAAGGGTAGGGGACCTGTGGCACCAGCCAGGTGACCTGACACCAAGAGACACAGCAGCAGCTGATAAACCAACAGGAAGACCCCAGACTATTGCCTAAGGTAAGGTTGTAAAAGCCCCAGGCAGTCCTTTATTCAGGATCCYTCCTTGGCATCAGCTCAAGCTGTTATTCTGTTGTTGCACCATGATTAAATYACTTTAAGGATCCAGATGTCTAAAACTCTGCTATGGGAAACCTGGGRTSGAGCCAGTAAGAAAACCTGGTGTGAGTGTGTGTGGAGTGTTTGGGAGCCAGGCAGGGCACCCATGGGAGTGCTGGAGCCTCCCTCTATGAAGGGAGTGTGACTGCTTGAGTGGCTCCTGCAGGGTCAGACAGGAAAGATTCCTTAACACCTCCCAGGACAGAGCTTTGTTTTCCCTGGAATTCAGATGCAACAGTCTTGTGAGTTAGACAAACAGCACACAGGTCTAAAATGTAACTGTGTTCACAAAGTGCAACCCATCAGTGGCCATCAWGTTAGCATTTACTTGAATGAACATAATATTGTCATCAACCACAGAACACTTRGGGTCTCACTTATTATGGTTTGTCTCATGAGAGAACTATGTGGGAGCTAAATCAAGAAAAAAGCATTCCTGAAGGACTTTACCTCCAGATATCCTTAGAAGCACAGAATAATTTAGGAGGGGAGGGACACCTGAAGGCCATCAGACCAAAGACTTCTTCAAAGGATGGATAACTTCAAAGCCAGATCAAATTGCTCAGGACCATGCTCAGGAGGGACAAACTGTTCTGGTGCTTAACCCCCTCACTGCATTCTTCTCTRTGGAGTGTTACATCATCTTATGGCAGTGGAATGAATACTAAATCACAGATTATCCCAAAATACATGACCTTTATTCAATGGTAAGTTTTTTTGTTCTGACATTCTGAAGAGAGAGGCTATCACTCTCTGAATAATCAGCAASACCTTGCCTCCAGACCCTTGGGCASATAAAATCCCTTCTTTTGCATCCTGTGATAATCTTACCACACTCTTTCCCCCCTGCACAAAAACCTCTAAGTGCATCACTTCTACCCTCTCTTACAAGAAACTCTGGTGATGTCAAGTATTTTACAGAGACACATCAGTCAGTGAAAGTGTTAACCAGAAAACCTTTCAATTTTAGAATGCCCATATACTTCACTCATGAGCTTAATTTCATCCAGTTGAAACAGATACTTCATTACCTCACTGAGGAAACTAAGTTAACAGTGTATTTATAAAGCAGCATATTAATCCAGATCTCTTGGCTGTCAAAATATAAATCACAGGGCAATAGATTTTACAACACAYGACAGAAAGTACAGCCATTCAAAAAGGAAAGCCTATGAAGTGTAATAATTAAAATTTAGTATTTARGTAGCTAATATCTTCCTACCCTCAGATACAGCAAACCGACAGAACTTCAGGATCACAGCTGAGCAAATTCCATGCAGCCTGTGGGACAGCTAAAACAGTTCTTGAAAATAAATAATCTAAAAGTATTAACATAGCCACACAATCCTTTTTTTCTTCATCATCATTTAAAATAACTGAAAATATATTTTATGAGATCACTACCTTGTAGTTGGCACACTTAACAGAAGCTTTCACCTGAAGAAAGTGGATACTGAATAGAAAAGAAATATCTCTTCAAACATGAGACCAAAAAGGCTTCAAAGATTTTTCTCCCTAAAGTAGTTATTTGCCAAACTGATTTAATAATCATCAGCAAGTATACAGAAAATCCATTGCTGCCAAATTAAAGAGTAGACAAAAAGATCTGCACYAATAATAATCAGAATTGTAACATCAACTTTCACTAGTTCCARAAATAAGCATGACATATATAGAGAGGCATAAGAACATTAATTTTCTAAACAACTTTCCTTCCAMAAGACAGTAACTTCAGCAAAGTTACACAACAAACAGTTGCACTGAACCACCTCGCTTATTTCAATAAAAATTCTCATCCCYGCCTGGGACCTAGTGACTAGACACACACAAAGTACTTAAGTTTGAAAAAATGTATTTGAAAATTCCCCATACATGCATCCATAGGTTATAACAGTGTAATAATTACAAAATCCAAAAGGATAGAAATAAATAAAATTAAATCTCCCAGTATACTTGCCGAGTGCCCTGAAATCAGGAAGGTTGTTACTCCTTCAGCAATTTCTGCCAAACTGTAGGAACATAAACAACCCACTGGTACACTGATGCTGGGTCACTGAGAACACTGTGACTTGCATGCCAGGTCCTTAAGAATCCATTAAAATGTACTACTAAAAAAAAAAAAAGAGGTGGTGTAATATGCCATCTAGAGAAGTCCATATATTTTATTTAAAATGCTTACAACACAGATCCATATTCCCCAAATCTCAAACCACAGTGCATTTTGATTTGCATAAAATTACAGAATAATTGAGAAGAAAACCCAACCAAATGCTGCTACTTGTCCATTTTATGCAACTGTGTACTATTTTATASAGTTGATTACATTAAAAAGTAATTCCATATATGATCATGCTTACATGTCCTGGACTTTATGATTTGGATAATTTATCCTAATTGTTACCATTCTGTATTTACAGCAAAAAAAAAAAAAAATCTCTTCTAGGTAGCTTTGACCAATGGATTCTGTCTTCATAGCTCTGCCTCACATGCTAATGAAGATAGACTCTTGTACTCTTCTGATATGGTTGCTAATGACTTCATGGATGAAGAAAAGGTCATCGTTTTGTGCTTTCCTAATTATCAGCTGTTACTTAGATTGGACAATTTCACAACAGATAATAGTAAATAGATAATACGTAATCTCAGTAAACATCTCAAGGTTTTGAACATGATCCCTTTCCTGGGTCTCTAAGGCAATTACCTACATCACTCAGCATGGTATGTCTTGTTTTTCCTGGGAATATGAGAATGGCATCAGCCAGAGGGTGGAGGACAGCTGACAGAGATGGCTGGAATACCCTGTTCTGTGCTGTCTGAGAGAGCAGGGAGGAAGGACTGCTCATCAGGGKGAGGGAAATGCACCACAGCTACTGAACAACTGTTGCAGAGCTTTACATTTTCCCAAATAATCAATATTTGTCCTAGATAGCTCCAAACCTTATGTAGTTACCATTCTCCCTTGTAATGGAGAGGAAGTTCAAACAAGTGAGGTAATTTGATGCCAATTCTCTCTCCTACATGCTTCAAAACYTGTATTTTTAAGATGTATTTCCAAAACAGAAATCCAGTGACTGATGCAACATTTTCAAATACTTTTTGGAAAGTAATCAAGAAGACAGAGCTTTTCGYTACACATGCATTTACAATTTTGTGTAGAAACTACAAAAATCTTTAGCATTGTCCCAGCCTCATTTTGTCTAATCCCATAAACAATGGGAATAYAAAACCTACATTTTACTAAATTAAAAAAGAATAAAGTTCAAGAGATTTAATTCTCATAGCTGTTATGGAAAGATTCCTTCTGACCCAGTGATTGCTTAATTGACTGTGGAGTGCTTTGTTAAGTGAAAATGCACTTGAGCATATGGCTGGATACTCTGCTGAGTCAGGTGCTTAGCAGTTGCTTTTGTTTAGTTCCTGATCTCTGCAAATGACAAGACCATTTTCTTTTGTCTTTCCCCCTCATATTTCCTTTTCTCCCACTACTTCTAAAATTCAGACTTTTTAGCTSTTGTGTTGCCTTTGTCTTCTCTTACACAAATAGGTTTACAAATAGTTTTCCTCCTCTTATGGCAGATTTTTTTTGTTCGGACTCCCATATTCCATATATTCCATCCCTTCCATTCTGTTAAAACCTGTCCCATGTGCTCAAATACACTGATGCAATTATTCACTGGGTTTTTGTTAATCACAGATCAGTTTCACACTTTCCCAGTTTAGAATTACTTCCCTCAAATGATTCATTCATTCAGAAATTTGCAATATTTGTAAGTTAGACATTGGGCAGAACAGTGCATAAAATAAGGCATAAACAGCACAGATTTGTTGTTTCAAACTATAATTACTTTGAGTTAATTTTGCCAAAGCTGAAATTGTAATAGGATTTCCCTGGAGGGAGAGGAAACTTTCTCCAAGATACAGTAATTAAAAAAAAACAAACAAAACACCCAACTTGCTTCAAAATACATCTCGGGACAATTCCTACAGAAAACTTAGTAATTAGAATAAGAGGGAGAAACTTTGATTAATTCAGAGAGACTTTTCAGACCTTTCCAGACTTCAAAGAAATYTGGCACGATTACTTATGTATTTTGAATGAGAAACAAGACCAATTTCACCTGTCTRTACTGACACCAGTTTGCCACACACAAAACTATCATTTTGGTCTCCGAGGACAGAGGAGCTCTGTGCATGAGCCTCTCTTCTGACACTCTATGTCCATYCATAACAGAAGGAAGAAATGTTACWCAGCAGCTCATGAGAAGATAAAGCAGTGCAATGTCTCATCACCATCCTTTATACAAACTGGAGAGAACTACAAAGGAGTAAAGAAAAGCCACCCTGGAGCCCAAAGGTTTGGGCAGCTCTCAGAGGCAGCACCCACTTTGCTGCACCATGACTCCATTTTCCAACTCTTCTTTAACCTTCTGTGGCCTTATCTTACATCCCAATGGCTGAGAAATGAGAACCCTGTCTGCCATCAAGGATTTATTCTGTCTGTATGTATAATTAGTATCTATCACTTTGGTGTTGCATTTGTACATGCATTTGTAAATTGTGTTATTTAAAAAGTCRGCAACTTAAACCAATGTCCATAGAATATCAAAGAGGAAACACTGTGAAACTTCATGCTGTAATGAAACTGCTTTTGGAAAAGAAAACTAGACAAATATTAGAGTGTGAATTAGARTATGTACATTAGACAATACAACCTGGACAGAATAATTTTTGTACATAAATCATAGGTAATTTTTAATGTTCTACAGAATTATCTGTGTGCACATATTTTCCCAAGGTTTTTAAATGTTTAACCTGTATGCGTGGATGTCTTCCTACATAGACAAGACATGGCAGTGCTTACATGAATATTTGCTCTGTGATAGCACTTGTATAAACTTCAGTAAAACACTTTTCTCCTTGTCAGAGATGGATTTTGATTTATCCCACACCCAACAGAAAAGCATTATAGACATTACATAAATTAGTTGTATATAAAAAWTAAAACCTTCATAGGCTGTCTTCATATATTTTAAATAATTGGCTTTTATATAATGCTTAATGTTGTGTCTTAACTAGACAGCTCTGCAAATTGTCTGATCTTCTTGAATTTGGAAGCACAATCTGATTGCACATAAAATGTTGGTTGCTAAAGACCTTTAAAGGGAAAGCACAAATAAAGTCCCCATAGCAGCTCTGGTTTTGTTGGTTTTTTCACCTCCATGTATTTGGGCACCTACCACAGCCTTCTTAATGTTCTCTTAATGGGATGGGAATATGAATTTAGTATGGCATTTTTTTGTTTTTATTTTACCTAGAAACCAAAATAGAATTAAGTGTTCTTTAAACACCCTCTTATTGAAACATTCAGATTCAGGAAGGTGACAGAATATTTTGAGCATTGCCAAGGTACGCCTCACAGTTTGCACAGCAGTGTGAAAGAGGTTCATCTCTCAACAGTTCCATTGTTCAAAGTGAAAAAATCAAGCCCAAAGTCTCCATTGGCTCCATCACTGAGCCAAAAGTCTCCAGAAATGTTTGCCTTCCAGCAATCCTTTATTCTAGAAATGAAAAAATATCCACATAGGAAAAAATCCTCACCTGTTTATGGAACTTTGACTTATCCTCAAAATTATCTACTAAGAAGTGGTACACATACTAGAATTATTTCAAAATAAGTAWATTTGGATCAGTTGAAGAAGCTTACTAAGCACGTCCTTAAATTCAAGTACATCAAGATTCCCACTGAAATTAYTTACTGATTACAAATTTAGGAATAYGGTTCCTGAATCACTTTTGTCTTTGTAACAACATAATTGTTTCAAAAGGGTGAGAAATAACAAAACCCTCTGATTTCACAGGAGAGAGAAATGAATGAATGATCAGATTCTTAGCATACAAGAAAGTAACAATGATCTTGATTCCAAATGAAATAACCCACAGAAATAAAAACATGGGCAGAATAATAAATGTAGCATTTCTAAAGACAATGCTTTCTCACTATTTTCCATGAGGTCTAACAGACTCTTTCAGGTTTAAGTTGTTCCAGGAAAAANCATAAAACCTTCCAAACATTTCAAAGCTAATATTTCATCTTCATTTTTAAGAACTTACTTGTTTTTAAACCAAGACATCCGCGCATCACATTTTAAAAGCCAATTTCAAAACTAAGGAAAAGTAGGACTTACAGCAAAAATGCTGAAATGTATTAGAAGTAACACTTTAAGCACATCCAAACATTTTCTGAGACTTTAATATTTGAATTCAAAGTCTCTAAATGAAAAAATGTTAAYCAACATATCAAATTAAAACACATGAAAGAAGCCAGTCAAAAAGCAATCCTACATCAGTAGTTTATGGTTTACCCAATAAAATACTGAATAATGTTTAAGCAATGTCATCTGCTTGATCTATCTGTTGCTGGAGTTTAAACAGCCAAAACCACCACCATTACAGAGTTACAAGGAATAATTATGTATATGAATAGATTATTGCTTCAGAATTCATTTTCTCTCCATCTGGTGTACATTTTATTTTGACCACAAATGAGGTACTATCCTAGAAAACTAATTAACAATTATTGTGAACAATGCCAAAGAGAGGAACCTGATTGATCCAGTGAGTGCATTCCCTGCTTGCTCTATGGCACAGTGACAGCATCCAGCCCATGACTGCACTGGGTAGGAGCACARCGTTGTCTCTGTACTAGCAGGTGTACATTTCAGCTTACTTTCATTTTCTTCTGAAAATAAAAGGTGCTGCCACATTTTTTCTAAAGAAACACCAGTGTAGCACCAATATTACAAAATTACTTTCCACAAATCTGTATGCCGAGTACTGCTGAATTCTTTCTCTGTCAGATGTTCTGTGTAGTGTTGGTCCTCTCTAAGTGGTTTTGGAGGCACAAAGGCTTCCAAGGGTACAATTTACACTCAAATTTTAGCTTTAGAGACCTTTAGGGCAGGACCATTGTTTTCGGTCATGGCATATGCAACGCTGAGTGACGTTGCTGAAGAGAACGTAACTTTTCTGAAATGAAAACAACTTAGACTGATTTAAATTTAGGAACAAGAAATTATTTTTTTATTATTATTTATACTGTAGTATAAATAATATTTTAACTAGGATTGGATTTCATGGATTTCATCCACATTGATAAGTAACCGAGGGCCAGAAAATGAACTTGTGCATCAGACCCTTCAGTGTCCATGCTGTTTCATTTTTCGCTTACTCCCTGTATATTTTGGGCTGCAAACCGAGCAAAGTTTGGAGTAGGTTTCACTTCAAAAACCRGAGCCAAAAGTCAGTATGGATAAGGTTACATCAGTTCTGCCTTTTCCTGCATGCTCAGTCCTTCAGTGCTATCCCAGTTGTTTTTCAAGCCCACAACCCCTAAAACTCCTCATGCTGCACTCTTTAAACACTTACACATACCTTCACTTCTATTCTGTATAAATGTTGCCCTCATGAGCTGGAAAAACTGCCCTCAGCTTGCTTCAGAAAATTTACAATGAGAGAAGCACACAAAGGATAAGGGTTGTTTCTTGAAGCCATGCACACCAGGCAGGGTCCAGTAGAGAGCTTGGCCATGAGCTGCAGCAGAACCTCCTGCCCTGCTTTCCCTGGCAAGGTCCCGCTGTGGGATATATCCAGCACATTACTAACRTCTCACTTCACAATTCAAGACACTGCTAATGTTACTCTCTATTGTAACTAACTCTATCCAGTTAACATCTCCACAAACCAGACTTCTATCCATAGCTAACATACTGTTGTGGTTTAGGAATGGTACTCCCCAGCTCAGYGCTCCCATCAGGACTCTCCCAACCCAGACACTGCTTGATTGCTCACCCTTCTCTCCTTCTCTTCTCCCTTTCTACTCCAGGGACGGAGTTGAGAATTGGAGGCATAAAAGATGAAACTCACAGGTTGAGATAAGAAGAATTTAGCGGAAACAGCAATGAGATAAGAAAGCAAACAGTAACAACAACAATATTAATAACAAAAGAAATATGTATTAAACATATAAGAACAATAAAGAAACATTTTACACAGAAACATAAAGAAACATAAAGAAACAATTTACACAGAAAACCATGACAAATGCCATCTGACTCTTCCCCACCACACCATGCTTTTTCCCACTGGAAGAGAATGTCTTTCATCTTGGAAGCAAGAGASAATCCCTTTCCCCCACCCCTGGCAATGATGTAAGATGGTATCAAATAATATTATGGTCTTGGCCATTCCCTCTCCTGCTGCTCTGGGCTGGAACCAGGACTCATGCCAAGAGATTTAAATTGCCRGAGCAGGGAGTTATGCTAGATGATCTCAGGAGATCCCTTCCAACCATGACAATTCTGTGACTCTCAAGCTCCATGAAATGGATGACTTGCCAGTAAAAACAAGGCGAGCACTATGCAGATGCTGTAAACAGATCCCGAAGCTTCCCACTCTTTTTTTCACAATGTCAACCCTGTCTTACAGATATGGGAAAATAAGCAAAATCCATCTGGAAAGCTGTTTAAGCTGTTGTGAAATCCAGATGTTACTGTTGGCTGGTTTCATATTCAAATGGCTCTTAAGAGATTTGGTTTTCCAAGGTGTTGACCATCCTCAATCTTCCTTTCCATYCCCTACACTGGGACCCAAAATGCATTCACATTTGACATCTTTAAAATGCTTTAGAAAACTATAAATTATAAACTATAATAAAGCCTTTAGCTGAGCAGCTGTATGAGAAAGCAATCAAATATTCAGTCCTTCAATGAACAGTACTCGATATCCTCTCATCAAAGATCATCCAGAATCAGAAAATAAATAGAGTGTTAAAATCAAAATATTTTGGCCACTTTAAAAGTCATTTACTTCCACAGATATTTAGGCTCATGCTAAACAGGCTCAGGATTTCCTGTTTCTCAGTACTGCACATCCAAATGCTTCCATCTCAGTTTCTCATCCCACATCTTTGTGTAACGCAATTCTCTTTCCTGTTGTGCAATTCATCATATCACAGACAAACCATTTAACCTCTCTAACCTCATCTACCACAGCAAATGGATGGTCAGTATAACAGGCACAGAGAGTCACCTGTGCTCCACTGACAGCAAAGAGAGTACAGACTTTAATTCACAACACCTCATAAAAATTAGGTTTGCATGGGAGCATATCCTTTACAGCTCAGTCATAAACAAGAGCTAGGAGTAACCAGAAACAGCTTATTAAATCAGGCCGTTGTTTTGAGGACATTTGTGTTTTCCCATGTTCACTGGCATACAGAACATAAGTACGAGTGGCCTGAAGAGACTGCACAGCCATGGCTAAAGAGACAGCCATGTTCTGTTTGAAATCTTTGAAATCTTAGACTAAGATATTGCTCCAAGTTGTCACAAAATGACAAACAACAATGGCAAAAGATTTAAAACATATGGATTTTCTTTTCCTCCATATTATAAGTTTTAACTACTACTTTTTTTCCCTTTCTTTTCCTTTTTTTTTTTTTTTTAACGGAAACCACTTATCTGATTTCCATTGTGGAAAACACTTAGAAAAAAAGATATGAACCTTACAAGCCTAACTTGCATAATGATGCTACAAAAACTGCCCTGAGGGCCAAACTGAAAAGCATATTGTTAGACAATGAAATATAATTATTTCCTGTTATCCTAAAGTGCTTGAAAATATCCCAATAAATATAAATTCTGTTTTATATAAATAATCATCTTTAAATAGAAAAGGTAGATGAATACACAACTTTATTTGCTCTTMTTACAACGATTCCCACTTCCTGTCACCACCAGGCTGAATTCTCTCAGATTAGAAAAGATTGCAAAATACACACCTAAACAAAAATATTCTCTCCCAAGCAGTACACAAAGAAGTGTATTCAGATGCAAAGTTCTCTTGTTTGTTGCCTTGCATCCATGATTTATCAGAAAAATTTCAAGTCTGGAGATATTTCTTAGCCTAAAATCTGCACATTCTAATACAGTTCTCAAAATTAAATACAACCAKGCTTGTTTACTGTTATGAAATATCTGAAATATCTTTTTTTATATTTGAAYGCACCCACAGCAGGACCAATTATGGTTAAAAGAAATAAATTTCATGTTGTCTTTTAGTACTAAATAATTTACAATAGCAWATATTAAAYAGTGAAAAACCTACYTGCCACTTTGTCTAGCTTAATTATCCTTAGCTGCTTTTCACTGACTTCATTCTATCTAACTGGATGAGGTAATTTCAGCTTGCATGGTATAAATCATTGGCAAGATTAACAATATATATTAAGATGATGTATGTTTYATTGCTGCTCAGCTAAACATGTCAGCTAAAGTAATTATGAGTGTGAAGCTCTATTTATTTTTTCCACAATAGGACCCTTTAAGGCGCCCACATTTGGAATGAGGCATATCCACCCCAGTCTCTTTCAAGAGCAGTTTTTAACTGCATTACATCATTTCATATGGGGTTGAAAGTTCATTATCCAACACACAAATCTTTTACTCCCMAAACTCTATAACTTTAAGAGGACCTTGGGAAAAATTAGGGCTATCAGCGCTTCAGAAAGTAAATAAAAATGCAAGTGTGTCTTGAGGACTGGATGGCTGTGAGGGAGATGGCCAAGGAATTTAGGACATTCCATTTCCAAGTCACTCTTTTCATTACGTACTCTATGAGTTATAACACAGAGTTTCTGCTACAAACTATTTAACTCCCTGGCCCGAGACCAGATAATCATGGATGAAGTCCAGATTACTAAAAAAATCATTGTATGGGTGGAACTCTTACTGGCAGTCACAGAAAGGCAGAAAGAATTGCACAGGCAAAGAAATCACTACCTACTCTGAAATGGGGAAGCCTTTTCAAAAAAAGTGAATAGGCTATGAAAAGARAGATTTCTGTGTAATAACTTGTGTGGTTTATGTCCAGCTAGCAAAGTATTTGATGTYACATAACAAAGTGTCAGAAACACTCCATGTTTGCTGGGACTGGTGTTCCACGACGTAGAAAGGCTCAGGGAGAATTATAAAAGTCCAAGGCATCTGCTGMGAGAGAGAGCTAATGCTGTGTGACAAACTTCATTAGTGATGTCCAGTCCAGTCTTGTGACACCTTCATTAAAGAGGTGCAAGAAATGGAAACTGCTTTAATGAGWTGTGCAGCTGCTGCTAAATTGGAGGGAGGTGTGATCATGAAAAGATCCTTGGAAAYGCAAACAAAAAATGACAAACTGAAATTCAAGCAGAAAATGAAGGKTGAGTTGCTCCCCATCTGTCCAAACATGGTAAGCAGATTTCTTTGCCAGGAATGTGCTCACAATCACCAGGGTACCCAGCAGAGAGCTCTGGGAGTCTCAAGCAACAACTGATACCCTTCTTCAGTAACTCCAAGAGTCCCCAGCAGAAAGAGATTGTCTCTGCAACTCTTCACCTACTTTCCAATAAAATGTTTTATCTGAAAAGCACTAAGCATGATGGCCTAGAAAGGCAGAGTTAATGATCAGAATGGAATGAAAGACTTGTCTAAAGGAATAAGCATCAAATAAGTTACTTCTACTGAATATAGCTCACCAGTATAGGCTGAAGATCCAGAAATACCTCTAAAGCTGGTCCAGTCTGTCAGCTGACTCTATCAATCAAAGTGAGCAGAAAACCCCAAGAAAACATCTCCTTCACTATGGCCTAGGAGATTGAGCCTGAAGAAGCTGGAAAACTCAGCTCAAACTGGGGAAACTTTCAGACAAAAAATTTCTGAAGAGTGGTCCCTTTGACCAGCATGGACCTAGAAACATGGGAACATCTGCAGCAAACACACAGAACATGTGTTTCTCTTTTGACTGTGTCTACAAAGTTTTCAGTAGGCTTCCCTGCCCTTTTTCCACACACAAGATGGTGCTCATAAGTGAAAGACAGAATAATTTTCACTATCTGAAACTTATGCTGCTTTGAGCTGGATGTCAGCATGGAGGACCACCAGAGATCCCTTTAAAACTAAAATATTCTATGAAAATCATGCTTCATGTTTACTCATTTGTTTTATACTGCATTTAGAAAAGGGTGATCAAATTTTGATATTTTGTAAACCAACTGTTGGGAGGTAATTACTTAGTTTTAAAATGTGTTGTTATTATTAAGGCCACCGATAACCTCAAGAATTTTTTTCCCAGCTTTGAGATCCATACTCCAGCCCCATACCCACCACCCTGCTTTTTGATTTATGCTATTATAGAAACAGGTTCCTAYATTTAAGAGATAAAAGTTATTSAATACATATCTTCAATCTTAGTGTACAATTYTTCAAATACTTGGTTAAACTATCCTTGAAGCYATTAAYTGAAGAACAGAATGTCATGTGCATTGTGTGTCAGTGAAACATTCAGCTCTGATGTCAGAATTTCACTTAACTATYACATTACTTTAGAAAATAAACTGACAAAAGTACCAAATATATAGAATATATGTTTTACATCTGTATATYTTTGTATGTCCATGTGCATGTGAGCAACACACAGAATCTTAGTTTCAAAATGTAAAATATAATTTTAGTTACTCCATATAGTTATAGCTTATTTATTTCCCTGCTTCAATGCTTTAAAAGGAAATGTTTGAGGTGTACTGTATGCAAAATTAGGAGTGAAGTTACTTCTACAATTTTAAAGGGTCTTCAATTAGATTTACTGAGAGTTTTATTCCGTACAATATATAATTAATGTGTACAGCGCTTTAATAAAGAATTCATCAACTTTCATTAGAAAATTTGAAGCAAGATGTATTTTACTGCTGAGACAGTCTACTGTTAGAACTGCTCTGTGATTTGCACTGAAACACCTAGAGATAACAAAATTTAAGTACATCCAAAATCAGTAAAGTAGAAGACATTTTTATGTGCTAATCTCAGATATTCTATTTTTTTGGTTTTAAATATGACAACTTCAACAATTTCTAGCTCTGCAGTAAACTGTCTCMCAGGGCAATGGCAATGTTAATCTAGTAGAGCAAATGACAATTATCTGTCCGATTAATATAAAAGAATTATGTGTTAGAGGCAGAAAGGTACTAAATGCTTCCAAATTTTTGGAAAGGAAGATAAACTTTAACTTAGCATACAACACTGAGAATCTCTCTCTATATGCTTATCTGTAAATAGCTGTATAATTTGAAAACCAGCTGATGTAAACTCAAGCAACAAAACTGCTTAGTTATTAACTGCTGCAAACTTTTCTGCTTAAATAAAGGGAATACCTTAGGTCAAGGGAATAGTGCTGCAAGAATAATGCATTCTCTAGAAATAACCCATCAGTTGTTGSTCCTCTAAGACTAATTATGAGATAATAAAAGCATCCCTCTGCTGTAGCTGAAGTCATTCACACACAACCATTTAAAAGAATTTTTCAACAACACAGAGCATTTCAAGAAACTTCAGACTATCTTCTATAGTGTTGCAATTCTATGCCATTTTTTCTGATGATGTTCAGTCACCTGATTAGTAGGAATGCATCCAGAAAGAGAGCAGAGACTTGTGTAGGCAATTGAATGAAGTCTTATTTTCTCATCATCCTAAACCTGCATTTTGCATAATTTTTAATGTACTGTGTCAGTTACAGTTTTTTTTTTTATACCTATTGGTGTAAACGATCAAAGATTGTGTCAGTGCTTCATAAGAAAGAATGAGTTCTGACAGACAAGCTAACAGTTTCAGGTTCTTTGTTAAGTGTCTTTTAAAATTTAATGATAGAAACTTCAGGAATTACTTTTCTATTTAACWTTATACCCTAATTATGCCTTCCTATATAAGGAGGTCATTTTAATTAGCTGAAATAGCTTCAAGCCCACAAAATATATTTTATGTATGCATCTTATGTATAAGACATTCTAAAAAAAATAACCTTTACACCTTGACCAGTTCGTTCTCTTCTTGGCCTATTTACTTGGATTCCATTGTAACAGTCAGTAGTTCTCATTTATTTTTACAGTGAACAGTACAGGATTGGATTTTTTCCCCCTTATTAAAATGCATATTTGATTTGAGTCCGTGAAATGATCATAGAACCACAGAATGGTTTGTGTTGGAAGGGACCTTAAAGATCACTTTGTTCCAAYGCTCCTGCCATGGGCAGRGACATCTTGCACCACACCAAGTTGCTCAGAGCTCGATCCAACCCAGCCTTGAACATTGCCAGGGATGGGGCTAAGTAAAATGATTTTTTAMTGTCCTCTGCAAACTGTTGCATACCAATGCAGCAGAAATTTATAAATTATAAATTTATTTATTTTTTATAATTTATAAATTATAAAGTTATTTCAATACTCATGTAACTTTTTAAATGAGTTTTGGAAAGGCCACTCAATTAAGGTAATACCTTAATTTGTGCATTGGACACACTTTGATGGTACATGCACCATTGTGATGGGTACCATACGTTGTGAGAAATAAGTGAGACTATCAGAAATCCTCTACTGAGAGCATTCTTCCATTACATTCTCCAGCTCCTTGTCCCCTGTAGTTTTTCCTCAGAGATCTCYAATTCAACTCGAAGTCTTCAGTTGTTTGCAAAAGTGGTGATGAAATGCTCAGWAAAAGACAGATAACATACTCAAGCARCAGATCAAGCAAACAGCAAGAACCMCAATGGAATCAGCAACATTAAGCAYAATATATCTAATACTGATGATAAAAATACCAGAGATTAAAATAAAGCTTTTTAAATCCATTGAAGCAATCTGCAGTTCCACCCAGCAGTGCAGAAGACGCAATGTAGGCTGCCAGCAAACTTACAGAATATTTTCAGGGAGCTCACCAAACCCTGAGTGCTGGAGGCTGCTGGTTAATAGGGTGCAACTGTTTAACAGCACATGAAGTGTAAAAGGACATGCATCATTCCCCCAGGACCAGGGCACAACGTGCAGCACACCCAGCCACCAGCACCTGGAATATTCCCCAGCACTCAATAATGTTGTGCATTTCATGCCGGCATCCCCAGTTCACAACTACTTTCCCTATTCTGTTTCTGGCTTTTTTTGGGCTCCAACATTCTGCAAACAGCTAAAAGAAAAATGGTTCTTCATTAGATGTCCCTCARTCTTTTGTCCCTTACTCTTTTCCCACTCGATGGAGCCTTATTARGATTTAATGACAAACTATTGCATATTTATACAATTGAGGTTTTATTCATATTTTGATTTTAGAGGATACAAGAACATATATACATATGGAAGAATTATTAGTTTAAAATCTCCACATCCTTAGCTTTCTCAAAAGAATATTCATTTACCTTCCAGAATGTAATTGTTRAAGTGCATCTTCATGATTTATGTAATTATTTCAAGTAAGAGACCTTGCTCAAATGTTTTTATAAGACAATGCTATCCTTCAAAAGAAAAATAAAAGAGAAATAAAAAATAAACAGCATTAGTCACATCTGGAAGGTTTTCATTTCTGGAAAAACAGAGCACCGTCAGACTCTTAAAGTGTCTAACTCCTTCATATACCATGACAAAATATTGGCAGGACTGATGAAGTTCAGGGAGCCTTTGCAGAAAATATGGCTCCTAGCATTATGTTTAATCTGCTTACTATATAAGCTTACACACTCCAATTTTTCTAACTTGCAAAGAATATAAAGCTTTTTGATGTATTTATTTAATCTTCAACAGWGACTACATCAGTTTATTCTGAATGCTACCACATTATTTTTATGCGTAATTCTTTTCATTACGTAACTGTTTCTAACATACAGAGGAAATTGCTACAGATTTTAGTTGTGTTCAAAAATATTTCCATCATATGCCCCTAGTGATCAATCACAACCCATCTGTTGCTTTTATTAGTTACTGAAAACAAAGGAATCGGTRGACTAGCATTCTCACTGGAGCCAAGGAAAGTACAGACAATACCTTCTCTATTTCAGATCCTATTTTTRTATCTGTTTAACTTCTTATAGATTAAATATAAACACAGGCTGCTTGTCATTCATAAATACATCCCAGGAGATCTGCTGGGAGACAGAGGACAGCAGGCTTTGTTTCAAGGACTAAAAATATAAAGTTGTACTTGCAACAGTTCCATGGCCTATGAAGATGTCAGCCCGTCTTGTCTCACCACAGCTTTGAGGCCATCTCCAGCACATTCAGCACTCGCTCCTTTGGCAGGAAGGCTGCTGCACCACTGAAGGTGCCCCTAACCCAGCACAGCTCTGCAATGGCTGACCAGGACTCCCCAGAACAYACCACCATTTGTGTGCACTGCCACCACCCGCACTGCCTACGAAAGAAATGCTGCCTGTCTTCACTTAGTCACTGTCACATCACTGAATTCATAAGCTGCAAGGGAGCCAGAGCTGCTGAAGGAGGAACTGGGTAAAATCCAYAGCCCAAACTGCCTGAGGGAGAGCCCCTCCCCACCCCATCTGACTGCAATGCCACCCGTGCATTCAACTCCAGTAATTCTCCCTGTTGGAATTGATAATAATGTTACACTCAACCGTAACACAGCAGAGGGGGAGGCACCATCCCAATAGCAGCAGATCTACCCAGTCACACTGCTGCCAGCACAGCTTATTCCTTGAGTCACAGTAGGAGCAGAGATGTACTACACCCAAAATTTCAGCATTGTTTGCTTTCTCCTGGAGTGTATCACAGCCCCTGTTGAATTGTCTGTTAAAAAAGGGAGAACAGAGCATGAAGAGGAGGTAAAAAGTGCTCCTACTGACAATTTTTCCTCAGAGCAAATGGTTGTGAAATGAATTTCCTTCTTCACTGCTTTACAGAATCACAGAATCATTAGGGTTGGAAGGGATCTCTGGTGATCATCCAGTCCAACCCTCACACCAAGGCAGGGTCACCTASGGCAGTTTACAGAGGAATCAGGTGGGTTTTGMATGTCTCCAGAGATGGAAACTCCACAAACTCCCTGGGCAGTGTTTTGCAGTGCTCTGCCACCCCAACATGAAGTTCCGTCTCAACTTTGATGCAATATTTAAACATGYGCAAATACAAGAAGTTATGAGAATTACACAAATGAGCACAAGGGACATCACTGCTTCATTTTATATAATTTCTTTATTAAAAAAAAAATCCTTGAACTCATTTAACTTACTATTTAAACTATTTAAACCTCCCACCACTTTTCTGGGGGTGCCTGCAGTCCATGCAGCTGGACAGGAGATTAGAGATCAGGGCACAGCAAGTGAAGGGGACACAGACAAGCACTRAGCGCCACATATAACCACTGCTTTCAACAACAAATACGTTCTTCCCCTTCAGAATACTGCAGACCACTAGTCAGCTTCCCTCTTGTCCATGTGAGAATTGCTACTCGTAAGTAATCTCAATCTTGCAAGAAAATACCTAGCAGTCTTTAAAAAGAAAGTGGCCGAAGAAACTGAATTCCAGATAAAAGCAAAAGTAAGCTAGTGAAATACACACAAACTCAAAGTAAACAATGTTATTCTGCAGAGAAAATGTAATCTCACCAAGAATTTAAAAGCTTAATTGTGAGAGACCCCCCCTCTCAGTTTCACTTGATCATTTTTATGCATGGGGAAGTTCAACAGAAATTTCAAATACAGGTTTTCAGAAGACCTCGAGTTTATCTGCAAAAACGGTGAGGATGAATTTTGTTCACAAATTTCATATAGAGTGAAGGTCTGTCTGCCTGAATACAGTCAGTAGTTTGAGAATTCATACTACAGTTGGATCCTAAAAATTAAATGGATAAGCTTATTCATAGTAGGAAACAAGTGAACTATTTGAGTACAAAATAAAACTGACCACAACAAGATTCGCCACAAATAARCCGATTTATTACTTTTTGGCAAGTCCCATACAACAGGAGCAAGGATCTTYCACTCCTTATGTTAAATTATTTAACTTTATAGAAACTGTAAACATCTTCAACATGACAAACTGCTGATATAGGCATTCCCCAATTCTGGCATCTTTTTTCTCTCAGTTAATCAAACAAAASTGAAACTCAAATAAAATAAAGAACTGCATATCTATAAAATGCAGCATGTGCATTTTATATCACRACAGTTCTAAGCAATGCAGAGAAGAGTATTTCTTCTTATTATTTTTAGTGAAATTCATAATGGTATTATGAATAGAAACATTTTTTTCCATGCTATTGTATCCTACCTTTYGTTTGAAATTAAAACCACCATTTTATACAATCAAGGTAGTAAACCAAATTTTACAGTAAGCCAGCTGGTTTGGTATATAAACCAGCTATATTTGCTATACTATAACAGATAAATAAGAATGTAAAAACTCCTGATCTSGTTAATACTTTGCTTTCTTGGCAGGCACCAGCCTAAAGAACTGCTTGTCCAAAAACCCCTACTATAATTATCTGATTTTTTTCACCCCCTCTCTGTCAAAGTGCGTTAAATCAGACATAATCTGATCCATGAAGTGATCACTTTTCTCCCTCTTAAATAAGAGCAGATTTTTCTAATTTTTAAGTTCCAGGAATGTCAATCTGCAGGCTAGCTTTACTGAAGGACTACAAGATACGCACTGTTAGGTCATAATCCTCMAACCAGGGCAAAGGTGTTTAATCTTTACATGAACTGTTTTTTCCCAAACCAACTTAGCAGCAGTAAAATACAGACAATTATGTTATTTACTAAGGCTTTAAAAGAAATTTAAAAGTCACTTCTCTTGTTAAAAAATATTTGCATTACAACTTTGGTTTCAATATGCTCCCAGTTTTGAAATCACGTTTACAGTAACTTAAAGACAACAATCTAAATTTTAAATGTAAGAAGCCAAGCAAGCCATATTAAAACCTTTCAAGTCTGCATCATATGAAGCAATTAAAATAAACTTAATTCTTTTCCARATCACCTTTAGTTACTCACAAAACTAAAAGTCAAAAGGTGGTTATTTCTACATCTGTGTGCAACCAGCTGCTTTAGGCATTGAAAAACATCACACTTTAGATGCGACAGTGCTTAGATCAGCAAATCCATAAATTGAGTTCAGGTGAGTTTCACTACCTGAAGTGAGGACATTGAGGAGCTTTGATTTCTGATTCACTGAAATGCACAGAGGAAAGACTATGGAGAATGAACAGTGCAGTTAATTTGCACTGACATTATGATGTACAGTCATAAACAATGCTCCTCCTGCAAAAAAAACTCTACCTCAAACCTTGGTAAAAATCTTACATGAAAGTCTTTAAAAAGATTGTGCAATTCCTTCAGCCAAGCAAAATATTCTACTGCTGGATTTGTCTCCAGATCTTCTCTGCCCAAATAAAGAGGGGGATCAATACTACACTGTTAAAATTAGATCCTGGTAGGAACTACAGAAACATTGTAGAAGACATAACACCAAGCAAATTACAATCAATTATTTCAAATGCTTTAACTCTTCCATCACTGTGAAAATCCGACAGAAATAATGGAACAGAAGTCTTCAGGTAACGTTAATTCTTCTGCAGAGATGCAGAATAACCAAAACAAAATTTTACCACTTGGTATTTTCACTGCAGCATGGGAGGAAACTCTATTACAAAAAAAAATCTGGTCTACACAGACACCATTTTACAGAAGATATTCTAAATGTAATTAATACCAAGAAGTTCAAAATATTGTATGGTTTTGGTTTGGTTTTGTTTTAAATCAAGAGCTATTTCCGATTTATAGTCAAACCTTGCAGATTTTTTTTTAATTTATAATCTATTCCATTTACTTTCCAATCTTACTGGGAATTCCCTGGAGCCCAACACATCACGATGCAACTGTTATCCATGTGAACGTACAACTTCTGTATGCTAGCTGCTGTTTTCTGTAGCAGTGTCTGTTAGAACTTTTACRGAATTGTAATGTTCTCCTAATCCATAGGCATGCCTCATATACCTAAAAAAACAGTTAAAGAATTAGTGTTCCATTTAACAAAAACTATACATCATGCCAAACAGTAACAGAACTGGAAGACAATTAAATAAATCCAAGTTTTAACTTGGTCATTAAATGTCATTAAATAGAAGAGTATTAATGAAGACAATTTTTAATTCTGGTGATTTTCAGGCACAGTTTGACATATATTTTGAAGAGGAAAACCTGTTTCCTCCATCTTGTGTCAATATAATTATTATTTTGCTATTATTTAACAGGTAAAATGACTATGCAGCATTCTATAAATCAGTGACTGATACACGTCAGACATTGTCAGCATTTTAAGTGCTCTAAAGGCAATTTCYCCAAAGTAAGTCTATCAATCACAAACAATTTCTGACCTGCACAATCATTCAAGCAGTGTTTCAACATCAGACACATAACAGAAAATAAAAGAGCAGGTGAGAACCAAAGCTGAGCTCTCTGTTACAGAAATAAATGCAATAAATTTAAGCAATAAAATTACATACTTACACAAGTGTTATTGGTTTCCCTGAATATTCTTCACCAACAATAATGGGAGGAGAATCCATCTGCACTACTTCAATAGGTGTTTGTAAAATATGTGACAAAGCCCTTAGCTTTAAGGCAAAAATAATTCAGTAATACAAGTAAATACAATGTAGGCAGGAGACAGGAAGATTAGGCATTTAATTTTGGCAGACAGTTCAAGCATAATATTGGAAGTACTTTCAGAAAATAGTCTTTATTAAAATAAGCAAAATTATTTTAACTTTTAAAACTGAATAGGAAACAGATTGCCTTAAACTAATCATTGTTTAAAGGATACAACATCAGGGTAGTYTCATTAATTTGCTAACTATCTTTCCATAAAAAATAAGACAAACTAAAATATGTATTTTTTGAAGCTCAGATTCTTGTTTTCATGACAAAAATCAAACAATACCTTACTATAGGCATCCTTGACCATCTAAGTCTTCCCTCACTCACAGTGTCAGTCTTTCTAATGATATTTATACCAAATGAATTCTCTAACTTGCATGTTGTCAAATACATCAATGATGGACCATCAGAAAAGCTACTACTTTGGGACAACAATTTATAATGACTAGAAAAAGTTCTTAATAAGCTATTTATGAATGTTCCCTTGTGCCCTCAAGTATTTTTTCTAAAGAAGCCCTTTTTTAAGGTATATTCACTTCAGAATTTCACAAATAAGAATTATCAATACAATACTTACTTCCAGCTGACCACCCCATGCAGCTGTATTTGCTATATCGTCACAGTATTTCTCATATTCCTCTGCAGGGAAAGACAATAYAATTTTTAATATTTCTCTTGTTTSAGAACAAGCAACTGAGGAAAAACAYTGATTGTGCAATGAAGAACTATGAGTCAGAAAAGTACAAACACATTATAAAGGAAAATATGTATGCTCACTGAAGGAGAGAAAAACAGAAGTCAAAAAAACCCAAACTATTTTGTTTTAAAAATAAAATTTCAGACTGAAGAGAGGGATAATAAAAGAGTATAAAAACAAGTACTGGTAATACTTCAAATTTTTTTTATTCAGAGAAATGGTAACAACAATCATGAAACTGCACACAGTTTTCTTCCTGATAAGTTTCAGAGGATGTATAGAAACTTCAGAAAAGAATGTGTCAGTGCATAGTATGTCTAGTTCTTATACTAGCCAGGTGCCACGTGYTTTGAAAATCCTGCAACTGCATGTAACAAAACAGTTGGCTGGTTTTTTTTTTTTTCAATTTCCAAATTAGCTGCCTTGTTTTTAACCTCTGAAGTATTTATTCTCAATAGTTCCTTTGTAAAYAGCTAAATAAAATCTATTCAGATCATATTCTACAGAAACCAAATTTAAAATTTATAAATTATAAACCCTCAAGATTTTGAACCTTACAAACAGATTTTGACAAAGAAGAATCTTCAGATTTTCTGAAGACWCCTCAGAATGACTTTTCATACATTTCCCTCAAAAGAGAACAGCACAATTCCCTATTGCTCTGTAGAATTTCATTCAGTATTCTCCTGGGACACATTTATCCTGTGACAATTATCTCTGTCAACAAGGAAAGATAGCCTCCAGTGACCACATGAAATCCACAGCAATACCTATTAAATAAATGTAGCACTAAGGAAATTCATGCAGTCATTTCTGTGGTRTTCCAGGCATAATGAATAAATTATGTATTGCTCAAATAAGAGGTACATAAACTCCGGTTAACTGAATTTATTCAGCTCCACACTAAAACTCCTTATACTTTTTATTTAATCTAAATTTAATCTAAATCTATTTGTAAATAAGTTCCAAAGAACCTTGCAGTTAAAATACAAGATAGAATAAGAAAATGTATCTATTCAAACTATTATAAAATAGATTTGCTTGAAATTCACACACATTTTAAACTACTTTCCTGTGCACATTGAAAACACAAATATAAAACTTGACAAAAAAATCACCCCAACCTGATAGACAAGCTGTTTATAATAAAAAAAACACAACCCAGAACGAGTTCACATCATCTAGTAACCAGCAAGTTGTTTTGGTTTTTTTTAATGGGGAATAATGTTTCCTAGAACTACTTWAAAAWATAYATTAATTATGGAGATCCAGGTGAAYCAAGTTTCACAGCAGATCACAATTCTCTGTCCTATGGAACACAGCCAGATCAATAAGTAATGAAGTTACAAACACCACAGAAATCCCAATTCAGCTGTTACTGAGATTGAGTTTTATTAGAAACAGTTGTAATAGTTTTAAAAATCTCATATGCTACAAGTCTTACCTCTGCTATACATGTCTCCAGTATTAGGGTTTGTAAGAAAAGGTAGAAAGTCATCYAAGTGACTTTGCATATACTTTGCTGTTTGGTTCCTCAGAGTTGCAACAGTCCAGGAATTTTGGTGGTCCTTGAGCTGGTCTTCAATCGCTCTGTACATGCAATGGCCATCRGAAGGGATTTGTTTAATCTCTAAGTGCCTTGCTGCCAATACAGAGGCAAGTTTCTGACTTTCAAGATGTCTAGCACCTGTTAAATTTTGTATCTCAGCTTCAGCTATTCTTTCTTCTCTTTCTTTCTCCAAAGCAGCTTTTTTCTCCTTAGATTAAAAAGACACAAAAATTGCATCAAATACTACAATTTAGAATATGCCTGTACAGTTCCTAGTGCTTGCCTCTAAGTCTTTGTTTTCTCACTACTTTCTTATCTGTAAAGTATTTGTCTAAATCAATACTACCAATTAGAGACCTCCTAAACCCAAACTTTAGCAAATGCTACATGACCAATATGACCTGCTTCCCACACTACACCTGAAATTATGACCAGAGAAATCTTAACCCTATCAACATGCAAAATAACACTTTACAACATTCATACAAAAGCTATTAATCATAGTCCTTTCTTCAGGATTACCTATTTCAACATTCAAGTATGGGAATTCTAATTAAACATCAGAAAATACTGCTCTTTCATAAGAAGTGTGAGATCTACCACTTAAGCATGTGATTGCATAATGGAGCTCATGCCATGAAACTGAAACTCCCTCAGGCTAGGTACTCTACAAAGGCTGGATAAGAATGCATGCAGAGGATATTAGAAAGGATATAATAATACACAAAAATTACTTTCATAGAAAGTTTTGTAAATTCGTGTGGAAGTTAACAAGGGAGCAAGAACCAGTGTAAATAAGCAAGTAAAACAGGAAGCAGTACAGAGAATGATCTTTCCACTTTCATACCTAAAATTTACCACAAATCAAGACCAGACTGGTTTAGGCAATCAGAATATACAAAAACTAGASCAGTGCTCCTGGTTTGCCTAGACATGGTGCCATGAATTACAAACATCCTTTTACTGTTTGCAGCAATCATGTAACAGGGAATGGAATACASATTAAAGCAGTACTCCTCTGACTCTAACCCAATATTCATGCAGATACAACAAGAATGTTAATCCATCACGATGTCTGACGTTTAACTAGATCAAAGCTTAACAGACAGGACACCAGGCAGTGTTTCTTTAAAACTCAACATTTTAAAATAATTTCTTCAGTATTGATGTTCTTTCGTTAAATGTGTAAAGTTCTACTAGTGACACATTTTCCACATAGTATTTTAATTCAATCATTTTACTTATTTAACAATATCTTTAGTGAAAGTCTTTCAAAAATCATTTGCTTTACAAAATCTCTTTTTTCTGGTTCCTATTTCCTAACCTATTCTGATTCCCAGCTCATGGCTGAGGTCAGAAACGTATAACTATTTATAAAATCCTTACATATCTCTATGCAGCAGTTTAAYATATTTTCAAGGCACCCAGTAGGCACAGCATCAATAAAGAATTAGCCAGGTAATGCAAAACTGTTTAACTTTTGTTATTATAGCTAAGTTTAATTGAACATAAAGTGAAGGCATACCCGCCTCTTCTGTGCTTTTGATATTCGAGGATGCTGAATCTGTTGCTCTACTCCTTCAAGCTCCAAATTTGCAACCCCATCAGCTATGGAATCTGTCTAAAAAGAAAAAAAAAAAAGTTAAATGTTCTTATTAGTATAAACATGAACTAAGATACGCATCTTCTGAAACAGTTTTAAGTCCTCTTCCAGGGTATATTTATGAAGTTTTAACAYAAAGATCTGTGTATAGCACAGAACCTATCAAAGCCAGAAGTACAGCATTTCATGTCCCAAACTACTGTCTTGTATTTCATCACTTTTTCACAGTCACAACAGAGTTATGAACTGTGCATCTCAAATTTAAGCTGTATGTTCTCTTGCATACTGRAGTGTGAACACTGCTTACTGGCTGAAAGGCTTTCCTCACCATGCCAGCAATGAGGTATCCAAATAGTTATTATCAACTGTAAAAATTAAAGCAGAAGGCTGTATCTTCTACACCGAAGCATAACCAGCTGTTGAAAAAGGCAGGGAGTTGACACTTCTCAAGAAAAACAACAAACCTAACCCAGTAACTGTATGAGTTATACAAAAAAAATCAGTTACACTGTCGACAAAATTGGAAGACAAAACACACTGGATGACTCAAACACCTCCTGAAGGTCATCAGTAGTTGACCAGTCTACATAAGATAACCAGAGTGGCAATAGAACAGTACCTTAAAAAAACAATTCTCTAACATAACTGAGTTATACTCATGTAGCCTTAAAGACAATACCAAATACTGTATGTGCTGGTGCACCTTTCCCCCTATTCAACATTCAATTTCTGTTACAGCTTGGCATTTGTGTATTGATTTTCCTTGCATGCCTCATCCATGGATTCAGTAACAGAGTAAATTTTGCCATCAAATTTTGTCACACTTTTGCAAATTTATATTAAACCTGCTTTTGACAATATCTTTTACATGATTCTTTAAATAACTAAACCACTCTCACCAATGCTCAGCAACAAAAATCCCCCCCTGTTAAATGCCCCTTCTAGCAATGCCCATTCACCATAACAACTAAAGCTTTCCAAAGTTGAAAAGAGTTACTAATACTGTAAAGAAAAGGATAATTACTTTGAAGCGTAATTTCATTATAACTTTTAAAAGTTAAAAAGCCCTAACACAGATTGTACCTGTACAACTTCAGCTGAAATTAGGGAACCTACCTTATTCTGTTCAGGGGAAGCTTCCTTCAGTTGCTTTAGCTCCTCCTTGTGCTTCTGCTCAAGTTCTGCCTCTAGTTTGGCAACTTCATCTGCCAGCTGTTTTCGCCTCTTCTTATCATTCTTGGGAACAACATTTTTCATGCCTTGAATTTTTGCTGTTAAGACAAGTAGTGTAATAAAACATTATTTCTAAATATAKATATTCCATGATCATTGCAGAAAATTATTACAAATCACATAGGAAAAAAATTTACAAACATCAACGTATCAGTATAAGAGTTTAGCTGTGAGATTGCCTGTTCTAATGTTCACATTTTTTGAAGTGGCTATTTTTCTTAAAAGATGCAAACTGCCTTTTCTTTCTCTCTCTGAAGAAAAGCTTAGGCCAGGTTACTAACATAAATACATATGAACCTCATCAATACAGCAGACCTTGGCCTGTTGCCTTCAAAAAGATTATGCGGGCATTAGAATCTCAAATCTCACAGAATGCAATTTTTTAATCATACAAGCAGCAGATTAAAATTAAAACCTGAGTCTGCCCATCCTTAGAGTAAGAGTTTCAAAAAGCAAAATCAGCACTCAAAAACAAACAAAAAAGATCTTAACTTGATTAAAGTCCATAAGAATTTCCAGGCTGTAAGTCAATGCTTCATTTCTAAAATCATAGAATAGTTTGATTGGAAATGCTGTCCAGAGGTTAGCTAGTTCTACCTCCTACTCAAAGTGGGGCTGAATTCAAAGCTACATCAGTTTATGCTAATTTATATGTACCGGAAATTTATTCAGTCTCCAGGGATGGTCATTCTGCAACCTTTCTGGGAAACATTTTTACCAATATTTAATGATTTCTGTAATGAAAATATTTTCCCTTACTCTTCCCATAAAGATTTTTCTTGTTATGTTTCAGCTCTTGTCTCTAGTCCATCCTCTCTACTTTGATGAGTGTGGCTCCATCCATTATACAGTGGAAACTACAACTGGATTCCCCCACAGCTCTCTTCATTGTTTTTAAATGAATACTCATGCTACCTCTGTCACTTCTATATTCACTGTTTTAGAGTCACAGCAGCAATTATTAAACACCCTACTTGCTATTCATCACCTGTACATTTTCCTGTCCTTCACYCTTGACTAACACAATTGAGCTGAAGATGATGGCAATGATAATGAAACTTTTCAAAGGGAGGGAGGAAGAAWGCTCATACTGAAGGATTTATGTTAAGCATTCAGCCTCACAGATGAATAAGCTGAGTGTGACAGAAAAGCAGCTTTGTTCATTAAAATTACCATAATAGAGGAGAWGGCAATCCAGAACATAAAAGGCACACACAAATACACAAGTGGAGTATGGGTGTTGGAAGGGGGTTTGTGTGTGGAGAGCAGTACCACTAGAAGGTGGTGGATTTTCAGAGGYTGAGATGCACGTTATGTTGATTCTCACAGTTTTGCTCTCTAGTAACAGTTACCAATGCACGTACCAGGAATGTATTTTTCAAGGAGGGAAACAYGTGCCTATTAAGTCACCTGCCTCTCCCAACTGGGAAGAATGGGGCTCTGCCCCTCCCATCATTTGGCAGTGGAGGATTACCATTATCACCTTCTCTAAGTGTAAAAATCCTCTGCTCCTCAGCCTCTCCCAAAAGATGTGCCACGTGCCCCAGCCATCCTATGACAATGCTTGATTCCTACTCCTCTTCAATTTCAACCAAATCTGAGGGGGGGAAAAGGTATCTCAAAGCAGTAAGTTCTTACAGATTTAATAACAGTATGCAACCTCATTTCTTCTTTAACACTCTGATGAAAGGTTGAAGATGGGCCTATTTCACTACATACCAAAAAAGTCAAACAAGGAAAAGGCCATATCAATATATTAGCAATGAGAAAGCCTTAACAAGAATATTATAACTCTCTAGAGAATCCATCTCTCAGACCTACTATTTTATATTAATATATTGTAACAAGGTAGGTTAAAGGTAGAGCTAAAAACGTTAAAAGTTCATATGAAGCACTGTAAAACAACACAGGTATTTTATTACAGATACTTTACTAAGGTTGGACAGGACATGAAAGCTCAGTTCAGGTCAACAGCACTTTGAATGAAGAAAYGCCACAGGCTGGGCAGCAAGAGTCCCTATGCTCCTTAATCTAAAATACCTTAATAAAACACACCTTCTTTAACTTAAAACCACCGCAGTGAAACGCAAACACCATGCCAATGGCCCAACATTAAGTCAGTCACAGCTTCCACGCACCGCCCGGCTCGCAAGGCCACGGCAAGGCGAGCACCGCAGGCCGCCCGCATGAGCAGCGCTGCTCCCGGCAGCACAGCCCGGCTGCCACAGCGCTGCCCACCCGCACCACCTCGCTACCGCCGTCCTCGCCCCCTGCGAGGGCACTGCTAGGGCTGCTCCCTCCTTCTGCTTCTCCTTCTCCGCTGCCATCCCTCCCGCCTCTCCGAGCTACTGGCGCTGCCGAGCGGGGCTCCCTGCGAGGGAAGGCGGAGAGGGGATGCCGAGCCCGGCCGGCCCCGCGTGTCCGCTCCGCAGCCTCTTCCCCCGCCCATCCTGCGCCGGGCCACGGCGCCCTCACCCTGGAGCTCCCGCTTCTCCTTGCGCTGCCGCTTCACCAGCTGCTGCAGCGGCCCTTCGGACCCCGGCTCCTCGTCCCCCGAGCCCTCCATGGGCGCCCGGAGCCGGCGGGCCCGCCTGACCCCCGACCCCGGCGGGAGGCGGGAGCTCGCCGCGCTTCCGCCAGCACCGCCCGCCCGGCACCGCCTCAGCCGCGGCGTGAGGGGCGGGGATTGCCGGCCTCGCCTGGTCCCGGGGCCCTGGAATCGGGCTGTAGGCGGGAAAGGAAGCGCTTGGTTTGTTCGGGCGCTGTGGGTGCTTCTGTCCGGTGATATCTGCGGGGATACTCGCTCCTGTCGCAATGTCCCGGTAAAGGACTCCTGTGAACAAGTCTGCACTAGGAAGAAGCCACACGTCTAGCTGAACTAGAGATAGTTAAACGGGGAGGGTGGAGGTGAGAAAGGAATCGGTTAGGGKTTTTATGCGATTCATCGCATTAAGGACAAAAAAAAAATTATTTAACCTGCTCATTTCTGTGCAAAATAAACAGTATGCTGCATGGGCTAGTTCTTCACGTGAAGCTCAGAAGCACCAGAAAGGCTCACGATTTTCTAAGTTGCAGTGCTTGTGTCTCCTCACCATTGTGAAATTATTCTTCCGAAAATGTAACGTTTTTATTGCAATAAAAAGACAAATTTCGGTTTTGGGCTCAAATGCCCACCTACAAGCGGGCACTACAACAAGTGGCATAGTGAGATGCTTTTCTGTTCGGTGCAGGCACCAACACTATTCTGTGGAACATTCAGTTCATATGGACAAARTAGAACCTATAAAAGTTAATAATGGGGTTTAAAATGACTCCAACTGAGCAAAAGTTGGTAATGGAACAATGTGTTTGTCCTTAACTGTTAAGAGCATTGCTGTTGTTASTTTTATATTTTTATGAACAGAATGTCAACAAGAATACCTCCCTATAAATAGTTAAAAAAAACCAGTAGATCTATTGCTTAGAGACATGGTTTGGTGATGGCCTTGGCAGTCCTGGGTTAACAGTAGGACATCATAAACATTTTTCCCAACCTAGACGATCCTGAGATTCTGTGAAGTACAGTGTCAAGTGTAAAGAAAGGACACAAGTCTAAAATAGAATCACAACATGATGTATCAAACTCTCTTGCTGTATAGAACTATTTTTTTAGATGCCCTTTAAAATTCTGTTGAAATGTAAATAATTTTCAGATTCATATGTCAATACCTGAAAATACAATTTTCCTTTACCTCCACCTGCTATTTCCAGCCTGTTAGAATAAAAGAGATCACAGATCAGCTAGGAATTGGCTTTTAGCTAGGAAAATAGCTGYAGGTTAACAGCACACCTGGGACTCTGCTGTTATTCAAAGAGCAGGCAGTAACATTGTGCCAGGAGCATTGGCAGGCTGTGACCTGTAGTGGTAGCTCAGCAGAACAATGGCCGTGACAAGGAACTTTTTGATCTACACAAATTAACTTTCCTKTGGCAATGTCTGGAAAATTAATTCYCAGATCRCATGGATTGTTGTTATRTTTGGAACAGCTGTGCATGGATGAGAAGTCAGCAGAGGGAAGATGAAATKACAGTGACACTTGCGGTGGCAGGAACTGAGCCCCAAAGCAGGAACCCTGGCGCTCTGCCTGCATTGGCACCGCCCTGTCAGGTCGTGGGGATTAATCTCCAAAGCAGGAATCCCAGCACTCTTTCTGCCTCACCCTGGACTTTAAACACTCCTTCAACAGCACCTCACTTCCCTCCTCTGGGGCTACTCCAAGTGTTTATCAAACACCCATGGAATCCGAGTGATTTGGCATTATGGGGAAGTGAGATGCCGAGGCTGAGGAAAGATAGCAAGAAATGTGCTCTACTATAATAGACATACAGGAATGACCCATGCAAGTGCTTCTGGATGAACTATTCTAGCCAGGTGAACAGGGAAAAAAACCTGATAACAAAGCAAGCAGAAGGAAACAGGAACCCCTGGCCAGTGAATGACTCAAATTGAAATGACAATACCACAGAGGACAGGCCTGCATGTCAGACAAGAGTTCAAAACCTGAGTGAAAAATAGTATCTTTGGAAATGAAGGGTTAACTGGACTGAAGTAATGGAATGTAGACAGASAATGGACAAATATCCTAAAAATTTTTGGGACTGCCTCCAACAGGTTTTGCTATACTRTGGGGGAATGCCTTCACAAAACTTCAATGGTGCATTTGCAGATGGTGTCTCTGTAGGTCAGGCAGGCCTAGACAGCTGAAAGTATTTTAAGGAGCATATGCCAGCATAGCAGAGAGTAAAACTACAGAAAATTTACATGTTGCAGTATTTGTATGTGATGTGCAAAAGAAAAGGCAGAGTGCAGAGCAAGTAGAGGAGAAAAGGGAAATTGGAGAAACAGTGAAAAATCTGATGGCTGTTGCCTTGACAGGAAATCTTCGGGGGAGAAAAAGGAAGAGAGAAAGAACAAATATGATTAGTGGAACCTCAACCAGAAAGCAGAGAGAGACAGAGAAGAAGGAATGCAGAAATGTAGTGTTACTGTTGTGGAAATTTAGACATAGGCAAAGACAACGGCCCTTCTGACCAAGTGGGGGAGTAATTGTGCAAAGATAGATAGTCACAATGGCTAGAGGCCAGCAATTCTACTGAATTTGTGGAAACAATACAAATAGAAATACACAATTTGTGGAGAACACCTGGACCAACAGGGACATATAGTATGTGAGGAGTGGGTCTCGCTGAATTTCTGGTAGATACAGGAGCCACATTATCCATCTTAAATATTGCCCCAAGAGGGTCAGTAACCACAGACAAAGTATTCATACATAGAGCCACTGGGCAGGAAAAAATATGAGTAAACCTGTATTAGCAACAATAGGAAATAAGAGTGTATGGGCAAGATTTGTGTTAGTAGAAGATTCTCCAGTGTGCTTGTTAAGGAGAGAACTTCTACAGGCCTTAGATGCAGAATTGCATTTGTCACCAGAAGGAATGGATTTAATAATGGTTCTGAGATTACTGAGAGCTTCAAAAGTGAACCAAAGATACTAGAAATATTGAAAGCTGTATTATCAGAGTTCTTGGGTAAGATCACTACAGGTGGGGCACTGGCTGAATATATAGCTATTATATAGCACAGCCTATATACATTAAAAMCAAGGGAGATATGCCACTCACTGAGACAGTACCCTGTCCCCTTGGAAGCTGGGAAAAGTATCCAAAACCAGATAGACCAATACTTAGACAAAGGAATTTTAAAGGTATGTGTGCCTGCATATAACACCCCTATATAGCCTATAAACCAGAATAGGTTAGATGGAGACCCTGAGTACTGCATGTGCAGGATTTGTGGGCAATTAACCAACATGCAGTGACCCCTTACCCTGTGGTGCCAGGCCCCTTGACTATACTTCTGCAAATACTACTTAAAGATAGATATTTTATTGTAAATAATTTAACAGCTGGCTTTTTCAGTATCTTAATAGATGAAGATAATCAAGCATTGTTTGCCTTCAAACTTTTCTGTTGACACAGTATGTTTAATAGATGTAAAAAGACCGTATAAGAGCAGAAAAGAGTATGCTCAATAGTATCAGCACATGCCATCTGAAATACAGTTATATAATATATAGCCTGGAAATGAAGTTTTAATTAAAGTATTCTCTAGAAAATCCAAGTACCAAAATGAGAAGGCCATATACTTTCCTACATGTCCTTATTTTGCTGTTTAAAGTTTTGCTGTTTAAGTTTTAGAAAAGGAAAACCAGATACACTATTCYCACATCAAATGAAGAGGGGGTGACCAGTCAGTTGACTTCTGAGAATCCTTGGTGATTTTGTGTTTGTAATCACTTCAGTGTTTGTGCAGATGAATCTATGAACTTGTACTCTGCCCTATGGCAATCTTGTCAACTTTAATTTTGTTATGTTTGTTATATTGTATTATACTTGTAATAATGTTGTATTTAAAGGCAATGGTTAAATGCCTCAAAAGTTTTTTCCTTTTCCTTTTATTGTATTAGCATGAGGACTGTTGAGGAATACACCCAGTTCAGATTGCATGGTGTGTGACATGCTCGCTGTRCCCTGGATGGCTGGAACCACAAGCAATGAGCCATGACGGACCACTGACCTTTTGCCTGACAAAGGACAGGCAGCACTAGCCAGGCAGGGATGGTCAGTCACCCAGAGACTCTGCAGGATCTGATGAACAATGAGAAGACCCCAGACCAACACCCACCATTGGACCAAGAGGCGCCTGAAGCATAAGTGCACAGACTGTGAAGGTATACAACACCAGGAATCTCTTTGTTGGGGGTCCTTCCCTGGGACTTACCCAACTCTGTAAGTCATTGCACCATGATTAAATTACTTAAAGGACYAGGACATCTGGGACTTTGCTATGGGAAACCTGGGTCTGAGTATGGGGTGTGCAGGGAGTCAATCAGGGCACCTGTCAGGTCACTGGAGATACTTGTTGCAAAGGAGCTTCTATCCCAGCAGTSAAAAATTTGGAGTGGTGCAAGTGGGACTCCCAGATTGCCATCAGAATAGGAGAGTTCCCTTAACATATAACTATGTTTCAGGGTTTTTTTCCCAGAACTTTAGAAATTACAGCAAAGTAAAATACAAAACACTGTGATTAGATGTTCAGACATATGACACATTCTGTTCTTCAAGCAGGCTGAGTTCTCCAGTGTTTCAGGGGACTACAGCCTTAAACCTTTCAGAAAAAAAAGGTAGCAGAGRTTCCTCCCCTCCAGCAGAACTATCCCCATTCAAAGAGTAGTCACTACAGGGATCCAGTGAAGTCCCTGTATTGACCACTGTTTTTAGTCCGGGCTTCTATCATATCATTAGCAGAAACTCAAAAGACTAYAGAATAAATACCAAGGACCTCAAGTCACCAAAAGTAAAGTGCTAAGCTGATGAAAGTAGATTAAAGCTAGCTTCATTTAAACAACATTTAATATAGCTGAACTCATATTTACATRGGAGTGGAGATTTTTAGTGCACACTGAGTACATGTTTGAAAACAGCAGTACCATAGATGCTGGGCAGGTCACGCTGCACAGCCAGCTAACGAGGAGTTTCCTCTGCTGCCAAGAAACCTGGAATAAATGAAAGCTATTAAGAAGAGCACTTCCATTGCTAGCATCAGGCCACAGGCTCAGTGCCCCAGTTCTGGCCTGTGGTGCTTGTTATCAGCCTGTGGTGAGAGCCTGTTCTGGGAACATGGGCTTTGTGCCAAGACAGCTGTTACGAGCTGGAGTTTAATGTGGGATACCAGCAGAGGCCTTGAAAATACTGAAAACAGAGGACCTAACATTATAAACTAAMTGATAACAAATTACTGCTTGAAAAAAACATGTTGCAAGTTATGGAGACGACTGCTTTGAGCCTACCAAAGTGAAGCAGCAGCTGAGCTGGAGAGGATCAGCCAAGCAGCAGGAAAAGATATTTGCTGAGACCTGAGAAAATGACACTCTCCGGTATTGCCAAGTGTGAGTATGGCTGAGGGGGTGGAGACCAAAGACTGCTTGCTGATCAGAAAKCCTCTTATAAAAGGAAAAAAATCTGATTTTGGGGAAACTGTCACCCTGGGGACCTGCAGTCAAGAGGTCTTCATGGGACTGCCAGGGCAGCATGTGTGCCACCTTCTCTCCCTGCCTGTGCCTGCCCCTGCTCCAGGAGCTCTGCCTGCTCCCTGCCTGCTTCCTGCCTGTTTGTACCAGGATCCCTGGYTCCTAAGGGGCCTCTTGATCTGCCAGCTCGTCAGGACTAGGTACATCAGGATTGTGTACATGTGCATCTTTCCCCCACAAATTCTGTTTTTCCTCTCTGACAGTCTTAAAGCACCTAGCTTGAGCCTTCCTGTATGTAAACTCAGCTTGCCTAGTTCCTGAGTAGAAAGAGTGGTTTAACAGATAAAGTCATAATGAAACATAATGGTTAGAAGTTGAAATAAAAAAAAAAATACAACCTAAAAAAAACCCTGAAATCTGAGGTAAGCAACTGTGAAGCACTTCATCTAGGATCTGATAGGTTTGTTGTCACAAAAGTCTTTAAATCAAGGCTGAAATACTTTCTATGGGTATGTGTTAGCTTAGATCCAAGTCATAGGCTCCATACAAGCAACATTTACTGACTTTCAGAGCTCAAAGCAGTCTGACTGGATTACCATAATGGCTCTTTCTGGTATTAAATTTTATGACTTAATTTATCTGTTCTTTAGGAACTTGAGCCTCCCATTGAAATCAATGAGAGCTGTAAGATATTCTGTACTAAGCACAGTCTGTGTTACACACTGATAAAATTGAAACTTTCAGAATTAAGGGGTATTTTTGCAATGGGACTGAATATTGTCAAGTTAGTCACTGAAGTCAATCACTTCATACCTATGATGTCAGCTGACTTGGACAGTGAATTAATGACCTGCTGTGTTCTCTTTCTTTCATATTTCTTTTCTGGGTAGGAAAGCATGCATGGCTATTTAAACTATTGCACTTTGACATTCATTCTAGTATCGTTCTCCCAGTGGTGTCACAGTACTTAGTAACATGCTGAATATCAGTTAGGTCGTTTGTTCACTGATAAGTAAGCTCAGGTGGGACCCTTGGTACTTCTGTYACTCTCTAATAATCTTGATTTTATRTCTTCAATTGCAAAGCCAATAAACYGTTTGGCAGACAATTTTCATGACAGCAGTAAAGACTATCCAAATCTTACTCAGCTAAATTATATAAAACATTGGTSAAAGTAAGAAGATGTCTTACTATTTTTAGGTCAGCATTTATCTCAATCCCCCGTATTATCTACAAGATGTTTCTTGCAGAGCATTAAGTGAATTATAGGCTGGTTATAGCTATACATGAAATTCTGGTGAAATGGCTGTGTTGTTTTGTTGAGAGTTTTCTGATTTACATACTATATCAGTGAATCTGGGTCACTTGAGCCCAGATGCTGAAGGAAAAGTAGCTAGACTSTCCTTTACTTTATGCCTTAAAATTGGCTGGCAGTAAGATTTGCAATTATTCTACATGAATGAAGGAGTATACATGACCTTGCAATGAAGCCTCCACAGAATATAAAGCTCAATATGGCAAGTTCTGTTAGGCTCCTAAAAATCTCCTAGTGTGGTATAAGTACTACCTAGTGTCTAAAAGTTCACTTATAGCAGTAAAGGAACTAGCGGAGATTTTCTTGGGTTTTGTGAATGTTTGCTGGAAGCAATGCTATCAGATTTTCATAGCAGGACATTGCAGCTGAGATCCCTCAATTGTGAAACTTTTCTAGTAATTTTTCAACTCAAATCTGACAAGAGTCASGATGCAATGTATGTAAAATCACATAACAAAGTCTATAATGAATAATATACATCAGTTAAACAAAATAGTGGGGCTTATTTCTGGATTTGATATTTTTGAGCTTACAAAGACCAATGTATTTACCTTTTCTATTTGCAAAATCAGAAGTTGTAAAAAAATCTTAGGTTTCTGTTGATGCAAATAGTTTCAGGGTCACTCCTTCACAGTTGTCTTACAAATGCTAGGATACAGAGAAACYGTGGCTTTTAGTTGGAGATGTCCTTGAATTCTGTGAAATCAAGTGAGTGTCTGTTACTGAGTGTCTGTTAGTGCTACTACATTTTTKCCAACCTCAGCAAATGTATTGTGAGCTTTGCAGTGTTTTACTTTCTTAATTTTAGCAGCTAGAGTGGTGAGATTTTATGAAAACCCATGGATCTGGATTTTTAAGCAGTTTTCTTGGCTATATAACTAAGACATCACCTTTGTTTGGCAAGAGGTGATTTGAATGCATTCTAGRTGCTCAGAAACAATGAGCAAAAAGAAAAAAACCCAGCTGCAGCTCTTCATACTGCTTTTCAGGAGGAAAAAATATTTAGAATTGGACATTTGGGATTTCTAGTACATAAGTACAGTTCCTTAATGCATTCAGCAGACGCTGTCAGTCAGGTTTCACAGGGTTAGCACTGGATGTCGTCTCATTTTGCTGGTGTAATCCTGGAAGGAATCTTGGCCAATAATCCAGGCTCTGTCAAACCCCTTGAAGCTGCTGYCGTTTTCACTATGCTCTTTTATTTTCACTATGTTCTTTATTTACTTTCTGTACTGTAGAGTTGCCAACTAAAACAAGGAGAGTGTCACATGTTAGGCAGACATTTTTTTTGCCAAGTAATCTTCCCATATCTCATGATAACGAAAGAAAAGACARAAGGAGCCCACCTTAAACTGCTAAAATGTGTAACAGGACAATTACAAGGATATTGGGTTTTGTGTCAAAAAACTGTAATTCTCTTCTGATGAAGTTCACAATAACTATTGGCATGATTCTCACATCCTTTCCATCAATCGGAGAACAATGTATGTTTCTTTTTACAATCTATGTACTCATAAGACCTAGATACAGAGAAAAAAATTTATTTCTGTTATTGCTATTCTTACAGCAGAAAATTCAGCCTTCTAGTAGCTGGAGACTCTCCAGGCCTCTAATTTGTCTGGCTTCTCATTGCTACAATGTTTTGAGGTTAA
This sequence comes from Malurus melanocephalus, assembly GCF_030028575.1. Lineage (NCBI taxonomy): Eukaryota > Metazoa > Chordata > Aves > Passeriformes > Maluridae > Malurus > Malurus melanocephalus. Next base: position 1,743,776 of record NW_026623355.1, read on the forward strand.
TTACAAGTTCTTCTTTATTGGKGCCTGTGATTAGATTAGCTGTTGCCACCCTTGCATCCCATGCTGAGAGGYGCACGATAGGACTCCATATCTGTAAAAATAAATTCTTTATGAAAAGAATCAKTTGAAGAGGTTCTGCAGGTTCAGCCAGTATTTATATGCAAACATGCAAACAGATTAATTTCTGAGTACCTAGACTAAACTCATTCTCTCTCAAACTCCTTTCCCATCTGGTTATGTGGAGCTTTTCTAACTCACAGAAGTCTTGCAGAACCCCAAGCCATAGTGGAGATGAGCTCCCAACACTCTTTAARGATTTCATTTAATCAGATTTCCAACATCTGCACATTCTTTCTGCAGCATCTTTCTTGGCAGATCCCAGTAGAAAAGCTTACCTTGGAGACAGGTCATACCTAGGCTTTTCACTCCCCCAGCTGAGTGAATTATTTCAAATGTTTACTTCCAAAGTGCTGGTAATTCAAAGATCACCAATTCAGTATGGCTGCTCTTGATAAAATTTAATAGAAACATAGAATCACAGAATATGCTGAGTTGGAAGGGACCCACAAGGATCACTGAAGTCCAATTCCTGGACCTGCACAGGACAGCAYSRAGAGTCACACGRKGTGCCTGAGAGCATTGTCTAAATGCTCCTTGAACTCCAKCAGGCTTGGTGCTGTGACCCCTTCCCTGGGGAGCCTGTCCCAGTGCTCAAACACYSTCTGGGTGAAGCAYCTTTTTMCCAATAGGTAACCTAGATCTCCCATGACACAAGTTGATGTTGTTCCCTTGGGTCCTGASACTGGTCACCRGAGAGAATAGATCAGTGTCTGCCCCTCCTCTTTCCCTCATGAGGAAGTTGTAACTGCAGTGAGGTCTCCCCTCAGTCTCCYCTTCATCCAGGCTGAACAAACCCAGTGACCTCAGCCAGTGCTCATACAGTTTCCCCTCAAGGCCCCTCACCATCTTTGTRTCCCTTCTCCGAACACTCCATGTACTATGTTAACAAATGCAGCTAAGTTTAAAAWGAAGCACTGTGCCACTTCAATCTACACCATCCATATCTCTGTGTAACAGCCTTTGCGGTACCATTTACAGTGTTGTCATAAATCTACTAAGCTTTATCATCAAGGATGCTACTCATCTGAGACAGAGATTGTTGTTTGCATAAAATAACTAGAGTAACAGGCCTTTTTGTTACCCTTTTTCATTGTCCTGGAAAAATCATGAGCTGTATGTTAATGACTTCATCCATTCCTGAAATGGAGCTACACTTTAATGAACATRTTGCATGAAATGAATTCCGGTTGAAATTGAAGAAGGCTGCTGATTGAGGCTGAAATGGCAAAGGGAATTCAAGCCAGATGCTTAATTATCCAAACTGGAGTTTGACCAAGATGCTGCTATTCTTGTGATATGTGTCAYGGGATAGCTCGTGATCAAAAGCTGCTGTAACTTTGACTTCGGTTTGAAGCTTCCTTCTTTATACTTAGTGTCCACCAGGTGCCAGGAGGGTACAGCAGCTCTGTTCTTCCTCAAAGCAAAAGGTACTGTTTAGTTACTTTAGATCTTTACCTGCTTTTCTTCAATGTATCTTATCTAGGTAGGGATTGAGCTTGATATTGCTTGGTTTCATGACCAAAGACTCAGAGGTCTCTCTGGCTAAAACGTAACTCCACTTGAAACTGAAAAAAATGCTCAGATAAAAATGTAGGACATTTTCCTTGTTCCCCTTAAACTGATAAAAATCAAGATCAAATTAAAGTCGTGTATGATGCCAACATTTAGAAGTGTCTAACAAATTTAAAACTAATTATCTCTGTGATATTAATCCATTCAATAATAGAAAAGAAAGAAGAAAAAAAGTTTATTAAAAGTTTATTCAAAATTTACTAGTGCAATACCATTTGACTGACATTAGTAAACAAATGGACTGATTTTACAGAAGAAAGGGATCTAGATATTTACATATAATATGATACCAATAATAATATAATACTTACTGGGTAGCAACTTCTGACAAATAACAAAGGAAGGAATCTTGAGTATAAGTAATGTGATTAAGAGGAGATTAATATATTAAATAAAGATTTTTTTCAAAGCAGCTGGTGTCTTGAAGACGACCAGGAAAGTGCTTAACAATTATGGTAACAGAGAGGGAGTTGGACTGTAAAGGAATTTAAAACCCATAAACAATTTTCCTGCCAGTAAGGATTATATTTTCCAGTGTGAACTTCTTAATTGAGACTGAAAATTCCTCCATTWTTCTAAAAATAAGGTTAAGTGGAAATAGCACCAATACTGTAAAAGAAATGACAGATGTGCAGTCAGAAAAAGATGATAACATGAATAAGCTTTAGAAGAACTGCAATTCCCGTTACAAATAATAGAAGATGTCTCCCTTTGTGTAAATGAATACTTCTTTACCATTATAATTTCTGTCTGTCATAATCGACTGTAGTAAAATTAATGCAGCCCCGGGAAATTGCAGCTTTGTAACAGCAGCAGACCTACATCCATTTGCATGAGTGCTCTGTAGTGACAGGAGTAGAATATATGGCATAAAAAGTTACTAAAAATATACTTGTCTAGTCACTGGCCAAATGCTACCCATTGCTTTTGGGAACAGAGGGTGTCGACAGGAGWGGCTGTCAGTGCAGCGAGCATGACCCTTCCCACAGCTCTGGTGTGCTGTTCTTTGTAGCCCTGCAGGTGGGAAGGAGTGGGTTGGAAGAACAACCACTTTCTGCAACATTAGGTGCTGTCAGCCTCCTAAGTCGTCACTGAATAACATAATGTTCCCTGTCTGTGTTTTGCCAGTGGGAGGGTGACTTATCACACAACTGTAAAAGGATGAGCAGTGTTGAYGGGACCAAGGTAAAAATCTTCTGCAGATAAGAGGTTCATATTTAATTTCTGTGCTCTGTAGAACTACAGTCTAATTTCTGCAGAGGAAAAGAACCCTTTTCCAAATAAAAAWGTATTTGGAATTGTGACATTCCCATTTTCATGGTGCTTATATTCTTTTGCATGTGAATAAATTATAGACACATACATTGAAGGAAAAAAAAAAAAGAAAAAAACAGTTAAACTTTTCAGCATACAAACTGTTCCAGAGATTATCACATGGCTGTGCATATCAATGCCAAGTCCTGATCCTATCTGGAGTCGGAAGTCTGCACCAGGTTGCGGCATGGTACAAAGAAGAGGACTGAGAAGTATTTTCAAAAGTCTTGCCTATCTTTCAAAATATGTTCTCAAATACTGTCCTGGATGCTGTATCATAGTTTATATTGTATTACCTTACCTGAAACCAAATATGCAAATCTATAGTTACTTATTTTTATAACTGGTAATAATTATTATATCCTGCATCTCATACTATACACAGTAATATAATTACATTTCTTGGTGTGTATCTACAGTATGARATTTTATCTTGTCATAGAGTTGATCTTGCAGCACAGGATAGCTTTGCAAATGATAAATCTTGAAAGAATTTTGTGTGTATTGTATATGATGCTCCTCTTCACCTCTCTGTATTACAGTTTTAAAAAACAAGCCAGGTCTYGTGTTAGCTTACTGTGCCTCTTCTAATGTAGTGAATCTRGGAAAATGTAAGAATAATTCTATTTTTATTCAATATACTTGCCATGAGGAAGAAACTTGGTYTAGCAAACAATCCCTTGACCATATTCCAATTCTTCCACTGTGARTGAGAAGTTATGGGAATTTGCATAGCCCATATTATGTCTGAATTTATATTTTTATCTTTTTTGTCTTTTAGATGATCAGTGTATTTCTCTGTGTCTTTGAACAGACCCTATCACAGTGGGTTTAGGCTTACAGACTCTCATCATTATTRTAAAACTAAAAATAACAGACAGATAAAAAGTTATTACTGGAAGTTATTTGTTCTTMAGTATAACACAGAAAATGACAATGGTACCTGAAATAAGTCTGCAATACAATACAGACTCCCTGAGATTTTCCTTTACACTTACTGCTTGTTAAAGAGGCAAGATTAACAGAGTTTAGTTTTTTATAATATTGATACACAAATACTTTTACATTTAATGATGAGCTTCAACATTTTCACTGTCTGGTCTCATGTGAAGGGAAATTTTATCTAGGGGAAATTTAAAAAAAAATCAATGAGAATGATAAATTTAGAATGAAGAAAAATTAAACTTGAGCATTACCAAGCATCTCAAAAGTTCAATCTAACTAAGCTTGGGATATTAATGAGAACAGAGGAAGAAAATATGTTGCACCCTGTGCATTTTATCTCTCTGCTAAATGTAAGCCTTGTCAGTAACCAGTGTGCTGCCTTGCTTAGCCCTCATTTATTTGGTACAGAAGTGTATGTGAAACAACAGTACTGGGACGGAACAGAGAAGTACATGTGTGATTCCGTTCTGTGGCACAGGTGAAGACACCTTGAGAAACCTTCTGCAAGGCTGTTCTCAGTTGATTATTTGCCTGTGTCATTTTCAAGGCTGCATAGTAGAATGTTTTCAGTAGGAACCATGGAGGCATGTGCTTGGATTCAGAGTCTSTATCATTCAGCCTACAGTGCTGGGAACCTGCGAGCTTCMTTGGCAGCACAACCAAGTAGCACAGGGAAGGCTGAGGCAGGCAAAGGGTGTGCTSTGACTTGCCAGTTGAAAGAGCATGGGGGCAACCAGTGCACGAAAGCACCTGTGCTTGTGCTACAACACTGGATTTTGGTAGTGAGGTGTCTTCCAGGTAGCTCAGGCACAAGCAGGGCTGCTCAGAGCAGAGCATCCCACCCACCAGAGAAGGCAGGATTTTCATAAAAGGAAAACTGCACAGCAGTTTAATTAAACATATATCATTAGGCAGTTGTGTCCAGAGGAAGCAGAGTAGGAAGAAAGCAGCAAGTTCTCAATGCCTAAGCTGTCTGCAGCCTGGCATTAGCTGATGTCTGAAGTTTTTCTWTAGAACCTGAGTGACATCCAAGGAAGGCTTGTTACCAGCCAAGTGCATCCCCTAATTTCCTGGTTAAGTACCGTCCAGCTTCCCATGGATACTGCAGATAATGCTAGCAGATTTCACGTCAGGCTGTGTAGTGTTTGSGTTGGAAAGTCCTATAGACCTTTGGCTACCTTGAAACACAAGGACTTGAAATACTGAAAAACAGAGGCAGATGACTGAACTATTACCTAATTTCTGCTGTTTAGACTATAGCAGCTCAGGGTTTGAAAACTCTGAAAAGTCAAGTCAAGGAGTTACAGGAATGCTTATTTKTATCACAAATGGGTACTTATTTAGATGACAGTCATATTTGCAAGAATAGGTCAGCATGCTAGGATGCTTAGTAATAGTAACGCTCAACTGTATGTGCAGGCTTGAGTGGTCAGACTGAGCTGTGACATAGCTTTCCCTGCAGGTTCTTGAGAGTGAATYTGAGGTTTGCAAGTCTTCAGAAGAGGCACACAAGAGCAGTTCAATGGAGAAGGAGGTCCCACAGAGATGACTTGCTGTAATTAGAGCAGGATGGACCAGGCGTTTGTGGAACTCAGTGCTACCTAGTTGGTAGCTTTAACAGTGCACAAAATCTTCTCTGTCTTTTCCCATACAAGAAACATAGTAAAGAAATCTGGTTGCATCTGCCAGTTTAAGCAATAGGACTCCAAAACAAAGGCTACAGCTCCATATTTGTTGAAAACTGGGCATGTGATAGCAAAATCATGTGCTGAAGATACTACCTGACTGGTCATATTTACAACTTACATTTGACCTGCCAAGGTCAGCCCCATAGTACCTTATCGAGAAGGAGTTTGGGACACAAAACACCTTGAGCCATAGAAATCCTCACAAAAATAAAAAGCTGTTAAGTATTGATTTGAGCTTGAGAGATATTTTGAAGCTGACTAAGCACTGAAAGTTCAATATAATTTATACTAAAAAGGCGTCTTKCAGGTTAGTTACCACATTTTCTGGTAGAAGAGCAGTTTGCCATAGCATTCCTGCATTTCTTGCATGATGAAGACAGCTGGGATTACACAASCAGCTGCCTTGTAGCATGTTACCGYTTAWATCAGAGCTTGCTCACATTCAGAATTTATTTCTGCAGGATAATAAAGTTCAAAACCACAATTTTTCCCCAGATGAGTAGTTGATTAATTCCATATTACAGTTATTAAAGTAATAATAATTGAAATATTGGAAAAATAAACCCCACCAACCTCCATTTAATTAAATGTTTTGATTATTTCTCATAGACTCTCAAATACATTAATCTGTTTTTGTAGAACAGTTTGATTTCCCAGATGCAAATATGAAAAAAAGCTCCCGCAGAAAATTTTCAACATGATGCAAGAAATCCTGTTTTATTTTATAAATTGTATTCCTAGACCAGGAATATGACCAGCTTGTGAACTCTCAGGCCATGATCTCACCTTTACCCAGTTCTTACAAAAACATCTGCCTTSCTTGCAAGTGGTTCCAAGGAGCGGCTTGGTTCTGGTTAATCTCATCGCGTGGGTGCCAGTGCCGCCTGCTTATCTTCTGCTACTCCTGCAGCCCGGCAATCTGACCGACGGACAGCAGGACACGACACATGGGGGACAAACATCGGTTTTATCTCAATGTGGTCTGAAAAATTAATCAGGGAAGGCTATTTTCCCTCTTTGCCAGAGACTTCCAGATGGTGCCCGAGTGGGCCGTCTAGCAGAAAGAAATGAAGTCCTTCGGTCCTGAGAGAGCTCAGTGGCATCAGGGAACAGGCTTCCCCCTTGAGCAGCACATTTGAAAACACGTAAATTTATCTCCTCACGTGTAGAAAGTCCTTGAAGGTTCCCACCGTATCACACCTCAGTGAGTGCAGCCTCAGTCCRTCTGCATCCCGAGTCCTGGAAAAGGCGACTGGTTCCAGCTAAATCGCCGAAAGCTCTTCCCTGGTACTCATGTCAATATCCAAACATATTGCTTAAAAAAAACCCTTAACAAAACAAACAAACAAACGAGAAAAAAAAAAACCACACAACTCAACAAATACACTTGGTTTTTGGTAGAAAAATTTATTTACGAAAGAAGGTTGCTACGTTTCTCTTACAGACACCGCCCCCGGCCGGCCCCGCTCATTACCTCGTGTCGGGGGGCCGGCCAGCCCAACTCCCGCCCCGCCGTCCCTCCTCCCCGCCCCGCTCTCATTCATTCCCAGCCCCTTCCTCTGCGCTCCTTCCCCTTCCCCGGCGCCGCCGGCCCGGCCGCCTCCCCGCCCCGCGCCCGGCAGCGGGCAGGGCCCTCCGCGCCGCAGCCATGGCCGCCGAGGGGGTGGACGAGCGCTCCCCGCTGCTCTCCGCGCCCGGCTCCGGCAATGTCACCCCGACCGCGCCGCCCTACCTGCCGGACAGCAGCCCCCGAGGTAAGGCGGCCGCCGCCGCCCCGGCGCTGTGCCGGGCAGGGGCCGGCGGGGCGGGGGGGTGGCTCTGGCTCTGTCGCTGTCGGGGACGCGGCGTCTCCACCCGCTGCGGCGGGGCGGGAGCTCCCCCTGTGCCGGGGGGCGGCGGGGCCGGGCCGGGGGCCACCAGCGGGGAGCCCCCGCCCCGCCCCGGCGCCGGTGGGGAACAACAGGTAACGCAGCTCCGTACTGGGTACAGGCCGTGCTCCCCGCCGCSCTCCGGCCTGAGCGACTCGGGGAAAAAAATAAAAGAAATTAAAATAATTGTTCRCAGGGGCAGAACAAGCCCGAACCGGTCTGCTCATTATAACTCGCTCGCATGCCGTAGCTTGCATGGTAATTGTTGGAGCCGGGTTTCCCCMTTAATTAGGAGCAGGATTAAGTGGAAGATCCGGAGCTGAGAGCRGCTCAGCCGGGCACAGGCGGCTGCGGGAGGGGCGCAGCGCAGGAGCTCCGCGGAGCCGAGCGCGCAGGGCGCCATCGCCGGTGACCGTGGCAGGGCCACAGCGCAGAGGTGCCCAGGTGTGGCCAGCGCCTGCCCTGGGAGTCGCAGTGAAATAGCGAAGGGACTCAGTGCAATGTGGTAGTTGAAGTCCAAAACCACTAGGATGTCCTTGCAAACACGCTTCAAGGCCATAGCTGCTTTTGGCTTTATTTTTAAGGCAAGTCCGGTACTGCAGTTAGAAATCTGTAGTCGTGGCATAATTATATGGTATTGTCTTCCTTGCACAGACTTAAAATCATCTTGTTGATCAATACTGAATATTTAATAAGTAGGAAAAAATATTACTTGGAAAATGTAAATCAGGATGTTATCAAAGTACATTAGTAGAGGATTTTTTGTTGTGATTTTTTTTTCAGTTAAACGTTTTAGACGAGAAATTGAGGTGTAGAGAAAGCTGAAGGAATGAACACTAAATAAGATTAGAGAAGCTTTGCTAGCAGTATGCTTTAAAATGTAAGATTACAATTCWTATCTCAGTAGCTCCACTGTGTTGGTCCTTCCATAACGATTTCTATTAGCTGTGTAACATGACATGCATGTAACTAGAATGAGTGAGCATCTATCTGTTTTGAATGATATTTAAACTCATGGAAAGCTAGTCCTCTTGGTCTTGATGTGAAAATGATTTCAGTTAGGGCTCTAGCTGATGTTGACTGTTTACTTTGATTTAAATTGGACAAAGGAATATTGGCCTAAGAAGTAGCAGAGGTTGGGGCTTTTTTTTTMATTTGGGCTTTATTTGTAATTAATTTGTGTAGTATTGGCATCATCCCCTAAGTAAAAAAAAATCTGTATGTTCACCTTAGTTTAAATTCTGATGTTTGATGTTTTTATTCTTAGTGATCTTTATCCTRTAAGGGTAGTTAGTTTTGCATCAATTTCAATCAGTTGGTTTGGGATTTTTTTTAAATATTTATAAATTTAAAAAGTAATGAAAATGCATTAGATTAGTAACTCTTGAATGAGCCCAGAGTAAAACTCATGACTTGGAAATGAGCTGGACCCTAAATGCTCTTTTCAGTTGGTACCCATGTCCTCCTGTGCCTTTAGTGGGCATCTGTTTCTGGTGATAACAGCACCTGTGATGGGGTGTGGTGCTTGAACTAAGTGGCTTGTTCCTGAAAATGAGGAGGAACCAAGCACAGAGCTTCCTTCGGTGTTTACGGTCTCTCGTTTGATCAGTCTACAAGCAAACATACTAGGTAGTACTTCAGAACTGCCCTACAAAACTCTCAAAGATAGCTGCAGAACAGAATTTTGCAGAGCTGTGACAAAGGCACAGTAGCTCTACTGCCCCTRCTCTGTTGGCTTTCCTTAGTAAAAGGATCCATACAAGCTAAATCACCTTTCTAGCTACCTGGCACTCTTTTCTCTCTCCCTAGCACAAGGCGACACTCAGGGGGAAAAAGCGTTCTTGTGGAAAAATTGGGTTTGCTTCCAGAGAAAATTYCTGCAGAGCTTCCTTGATTAACATCACCTGAGTAGTACGGAGTGGCAGAGTAAGGAGGAAGAAGCCCTTTGTGTCAAAACTGCCACCTGAATGTACATCAGTAGACTCATCCCTGTAATTATCTACTGTGCCCAATATGTAGTCCTGAGCTTAAGAAAGACCATGGTTTGAAGGTAGCCTTATCTTCACTTGTTGAGCTGCAGCTGAGACCCAGCTGACCCTTTCCTGTGTGAACTGTGAATGATTGAATCCTGGTAATGGCTTAGTGTTTGTTCTTAATGATGGAAGCAAGCAAGAAAAATCTTTTCAGTGTGGATGCAGGCCACAGTGTTCAAGAAACTTCTTGCAACATATACGAAAGGTGAGACTATAATCTCTGTTCCCTTCAGCAGGGTGGTTAGTCAGTGCTTTTTTTTTTTTTTGTTTCTTTGAGGCTTATTGGGCTTTTTCCAGGCTTTCTTAGTTCTTGAAAACCTATCTCTGACGTCAATCACTTTTTCCCTTACCCACCAAAGATTTTTCTTTTTTTTTTTTAAATAAACTCATTTCTGTTTGACCCAGGTAGGCTGCAAGTGGTTCCCTGTGGTTTCCACCCTTCAGCTACCAAGGGAGGAAAGTGCAGAAGCACCACAACGAATTTCTCAGGTTGCAAATGGGATATCTTCCATTGCATCGCTGTCCTGTGGGGGTGAGGAGGGAGTCAGATGTACTGCATGGTAGGGCACTTTGCTAATCTTGCTGAACTAATTACTGTTCGATTTTTTTTTAATAGAAAAATTGATAATATAGCTGTAAACTGGTATGTCTCAGCAAAGAATTCAGTATCTCATTAAATGTCTCCTGGTGTGCAGTGAAGCTTGCTTACTACCCAGTCACGTCCAGCATGACAGACCTTTATGAACTGGTTTTAGATATTATAGTTAGCCTGAAATTCAAACTGTCAAAAATAAAAAGGTCTTACCTAAGAAACCTTTTCATTAAGGGGTAATGAGCAGCTAACTCTGAGACAATGCCTTTGTTTTTCTTTTCACCATTACCCCCCTCCCTCACCCCCTCCCCCGATATGCTTCTCTTTACTCTTWATTTTGGTGGCTTTTGCTGGTTTGTTTTTTTGGAGCTCTTCAAAATGGGTGTTTTCTTTAAGCATGAAGGTTGCAGTGCCAAGATACCTCATGCTTTCTGCTCCATAGCAAATGTTATTTGCTGCAGCACGGCTCTGAAAAGCAGCCATTATTCGCTTGCTATCTGATATTTGCTGAGCCAGCAGGACAGGAACAGYGAGGCTGCTTACCTGGAAGCCAAGCAGCTCCAGTGTGAGGGTGAAGAAGTGGCTGGCCTTGTGTGTAGGGGCTCACACACCTCAGTTAACCAGCCTTCAAACTTTTGAAGAGTTATCACTTGGAAACAGGATATAGAAAGTTAAAAATGTCCAGAAGGTATGGTTGTCAATTTTTAAAATATTCCAGGATCATGGAAAACTGAAATGTTGGTGGCTGTATGTGTCTTCACTTTCTGTTACCCTTAATGATTCTTTTTGTCTTTCCTTAGTACAGCTGTCCTGTTGTTAGCTTACAGAGTTGAGAAGTCACATTTTAAATGGAGAGGACAAAGTCAAGAACTTTTGTAAAACAATTGTTGCTTTTCAGAAAAGCGACGTTAAACCTGGGACTGAACTGTAGAAGAGTCTTGACAGAGAGTTTGGTATTTAGTGTTTTGACCATGCCTTTTGTTTTCTGGCTGCCTATTCCCCTAGCCAGAAAGCGTCAGCTGCTCACTGCAGGAGCAGTTAAGCAGACTGCTGACTGCCAAAACCCCCTTGCAGCAGCCTTGACTTTGTCACTGTGGCTAAGACACGGCTGKCCCCATCATCCAAATCTCTAACCTGGTTTTTGGAGTGCTTTATTAGGCTTGAGCTTGTTTCCAGTTGCCAAAGTGCGTGGGTTGGTTTTTTGTCTTGTGGTGTTTTGTTTTGTTTGTTAATGTCTTGTAATGTCTCATGTCCTGCATGTGGCAGTCTTACTTAAAATAGGGTATCACAGTACTGTAAAATGCTGTTATTTAATTTCTTTTTCTGGATGCTGCATTTTTTTCAGAAGGTTTTTGCTCAGAAACAGAAAAAATAACAGTTCTGTTACCTGATATTTCTTAAGGATGTTGTTTTCTGTAATCTGTGTATCAGAGCTGAAGATGTGAAGTTCACTTGCTCAAGAAAGGGARCATCAGTTTGTGTCATGACTTCAGAATTGTGTTGCTGCATATAAGTTACTTTTGTTCCTCATCTGAAAGAATTCAAGTACATTGAATGTGGTTATGAGAATCTCAAGGTATCCGTCTTTTTCCTGCTGCCTCTGTGAGTTCAAATCAAGCACTGCTCTGGGTCATATATAGACCAAGTAGCAGAGAGAGAGAGAGGGAGAGAGATTGAACAGCAATGCTGCTTCAAAGGTATGTGATGACTTTTGGATCTGAAGGGCAGACAGGGTTCTTATATCCCCCCAGCTTATGACATTCACTTCAAGACAGAGTGAGGGAGTGATGAATGATTTCTTACAGGCTTAAATTTAATACTCGGGCTTGTTAGCTTTGATATAAACCTGTGGTTTCCCTCACCATCCTCCAGCAGATACTGCTCTATTCAATGCTGTTGATAAACAGGAAGTAGGCTCATCTCTCAGTGCTTCACTGAAGATTTTGTTTGCTGCTTGGATATAATTTAAAAAAAAAAACTTATTGAAGCCCAAGGCTGCAGAGTATTTCAAACTACTAGTATTTTAAAAAGCTAAATATGAACTACTGAATATGCCTGTTCTGTATTTGCTTACCTGAAAAGCCCTGAAATTCTCAATGAAATAAGTCAGTGCTATTATGCCAAAAATTGTGGCGATKAGCTTGTGAGAGAACACTGTGTTGAATTATTTTCATTCCATGGATTCTTAAACCTCAGAGGATCTTCAGTGTTTCCTCCCTGTTCTGTTGTGGGCTCAAGGGTGACAAAGCTGAAGTCTGAAATCTCCTCTTCCACAGAGGCCTGAGGCCACTAAATCCTTCTTGTGTTAGCCTATCCAAAGTGAGTAAAGACCTTCTTGTGCGTTGGTACTTTGGATACTTGTCTTGGTTTGAAAGACAGGTTTCTACTAAGGAAAGTGGAAACCTCCCTTGGAAAAGAGAATATGAGTCCCCTTCTCTCCAAATTATTATAACTTTGAAATCACAGGGCTTTCAGGCAAAGCTACGGGAAAAAGAATAACAGTTGCTTACTAGTGTGTATAACAAGACACACAAACAACAACAGCAGCAGCAACAAACAAACCCACAAAGCCAGTGCCAGCTGCTCTGTCTGCCCCTCGCCCTCCCCGTTGGTGCAGTTCCGGTCACGGCCGGCAGGGGCGCTGGGCGCTCCGGGCAGGGAAGGGGCGGTGATTCCTCCGCGCCGGCAGGGGGCGCTGTGATGCGGGATCAGCTCTCTCTCTCACATGGCAATGGCGGGCGCCGCCGGTGGGAAAACGATGGAAGAGGAGCTGGGCTGCAGAATGGGGTCCTGAAGCAGAGGACGGCAGGGGCTGGCTCACCCCAGCAGTGACAAACAAAGGGTAGCAGAGACTCCGAGACCGTGCCCAAGCCAGCGATGGCCGCTCCCTGTGTCTGGGCTGTGCAGATAGGGCGGCCTCCCCAGTGGAGAGGGAGCGGGGTGTTCCCAGGTCTCGGTGGGCAGGCACTGGCTCTGGGATCCCAAGAAGCAAAGCAAAGCCAGCAAGCTCCAGTCATGGTGCTGCAGGGAAAAGCAAGCATAACCAAATGGCAGCTGTTACCTCTCATGAGAACGATTGCAGCGGGGGCCTCCTGGGGCCAAATCCTCCACCGGGTGAGAAAACCGCCCCTCACCCCGTGCAAGTGTTGCAGGATATCTCGGGCTGGCTGTCAACTATTGCGATATCCCAGAAGGGGGGAGCTGGGGGTGGAAGCGACAACCATTCTGGATGCAAAACAAAAACAAACAAACGAAAAACCAACAAAAACCCAAACAAACTAACCTGCCCCGCAAGATGGGATGGGATAAAAAGGTGTTCCCAAGACACTGCTGGACAAGAAAAACGTCTGGAACCCTTAAAAGCAGAAACTGAAACTTAATGTTTTTTTTTCTTAAAGACAGCATAAATTTGCCATTGTTATACTCAAAAAAGAAGCATTTCATGCCACTTCCCGTCCAAGACCTGTTTTGTTAACAAAACTTTTCTGTGTTTTTTTTCCCTATAGTATTTGCTGATATATGATAAACATCTATCTATGTTTCAGTCTTTTTAGATGTTTGTGAAGGCTGTTTATGGCTCTGCCTGTGTTTTGTTTTATTTTCTGGTGTCTTTCTTCAAAATCCAGTCTCTGGTTGCTSTAGTAGGTTTGGGGTTTTTTAGTGTTTTTTTTCTCCATGCATTTTCTAAAGACTGCAAAGAGTTGATATGAAACCAAAGTTACACAGATGAGTTTTGTTGRATCAACACACACACATTACTGGTGTGATCTACTCTGTGTGTGTGTTGCTGGTTTACTTTATCTTCAACTATGGATGATGTTTGTGTCCACAGAAGTTGTGGAGAAGGGGAAAGCAAACTTAGGTTTCTTCAATATTTATGCTAAACATTGAGTCGTGGGGGGTTTTCTTTTTGAGGCTGTGACTGCTAGAGACAATATTTGCTGGCAGTGTTTTAGGATCCTCTGGCTTTTCAGCTGAGATTTGCTTGTCTCTTGCAGCAGAGCTTCCTCCTCCGTACACTGCCATTGCAAGCCCAGATGCCAGCAGTGTTCCTGTGATAAACTGCCGCGTGTGCCAGTCACTCATCAATTTGGATGGCAAACTACACCAACATGTGGTTAAGTGCACAGTCTGCAATGAAGCTACGGTAAAATGGATTTTCAGCATTTTTCTTTTTGTGAGGGGGACTGGGGGTAGAACTCCTGTCCTCACCTGGGCAGGGTAGGTCTCTTCCTGCCATCCCTAAGGAAAAGGACCAGGCAGCTGGTGGGCAGCGTGGCTGGCGTGYGAGCTTGAGGCGTGCTGGCACAAAAATGGTCATAAGCAGTTAGGATAAATCTTCACACGGTCCAGCTGGCTGTGCAGGATGTCTCCTTCTGAGGAGGASAAAAAGCAAAGGTGTCATTTAAGTAATTACTCTTCTGTAAAGAAGGATTAAATTGRTTTTGATGGGGTGAAGAGAAATGTAGAATCGAGTTATTCTAAGAGTGGGAGAAACATAGTAACTAACCTGCACCTCTCCCTGGATGAATGTATTTATCCTGAAACACTACTCAGTCACTTGGTTAGCTTGTAACAGGTCACAATAAAACAACTTTGAAATATGTTAAGTCCTGTAAGTCAGTTCCAGTGATCACAGACCACAAACAGATTTGTTTCTCCTCTTCTTACCTTAATTCTTCACTATTTGACCTCCTGCTTCTATTTTTTCCCTTCCAGTTTTAGTTTTGGGATCTGATACTGCAGTGCTCCATAACTACTGCAAGCACTGGATTATATCTATTAAATAGATTTATTATATATTTATTATATTCAAAGAACTGTAAATTACATCCAGAAAACAGGAGGCCTTAAAACTGCAGGATTTTTTTTTTCCACTTAAAAGAGCGAGTAGAGAACCTGCCACTGATAGTCAGTTTCCCGGCCAATATATAATGTTTCAAGCCAAACAAACCATTGTGCAGCTTTTGAGGTGCTGTATGAAAAGGACRTTGAAACTTGACTCCCAGGTTGGAAAGAGAGAATTTCAGTACAGTTTAAAATAAGATTATTGTTGAGTGATGACTACCTATTCTCAYAGTGACCAAGAAACAGACTGTGATCCTTTCACTGTTGAATAAAGCCATTGTACCAGACAATAAGGTKGTTTGATGCTTTGACTGGTTTTGGGTTGTTGTTCTTTTTTTTTTTTTTATAAATATACTAATATTTAAGCTCACATTTAAAAAAATAACTGACACCTTGAATTGTCATTGCTAAAATATGAAAGTTTTTTCCATGAGTTTGCAGAATTTCTTGTTTCTTTTAATGGGAAATTTTTCACTTGAGAGAGAAAAAAGGTCTAATTTTGTGTTGACTTTGAAGTTTTCTCTGTAATAGGAAGTGTATTTCTCTTTAGCAAGAACTTTTCACTGAAGTTGTTCTGCTTTATCATCCTGTTATGTGGAAAAAAGTGAACTGCTGTGACTTCTGATGTGTGTTCTCTGGTGGTTGTGGKTTTTTTTTTCTGTTTAGCCAATCAAAAACCCTCCTTCAGGGAAGAAGTATGTTAGATGTCAATGTAACTGTCTCCTTATCTGTAAGGATACGTCTCGGAAAATAGGCTGTCCAAGACCAAACTGGTAAGAATAAAATATTCTTAAGTGCCTTGAGATGGTTTTCTTTAAAGCAACTGTTGTCTTTTTTGTTGAATATTTAAAATTAAAATATTAATAAATAATTTAAATAAATTTAATAAATATTAAATTTTAATATTTAAAATTAAAATAGGTTCAAGTCCCAGTCTCTTTACATGGATATTTAGAGAGCATTACTGAATTGCTACAGAAGCAGGTAGTGCTAGTGTCCATTTTGAATACATTTTTTAAGATTAAGGAAGAAAAAAAGCTTTTTCTTTTTCTYTTTGCCTCAGATGTGTGTGTCCCATTTTAGCTACTTCATAAGTCAAAAATAATGTAAAGAACAACAGAGAAGAGAATCTACTTCTTGTTTCTGGGACTTAAAATTCATAATTTCTTGGAGATTTAATTATTATAAACACACAGGATACTCATTTTGCTAAGTTCACRGTAGGGATTCAGAGTGAAATGGGAGAGGGAGAAGTAGGTTGGCTTCAGTCCTGTTCTCCTTAGTTTTGCTGAGTTTTTGTTTTCCTCAGTTCTTGGCCCTAATGTACACACTTGTTATAAAAGAAGCAACTGTGTTTGCCATAGTGATTGTTCTTACCATTGGGCTTAAGGTGTTAGAAGATTCCACTGAGCTAGGAGTAGTTTAATTGTAAATGATGAAACTCTAACAGGAGAAATGGGGACGAAGGCTAAGTCTGCAGATACATGAATGGGAGCTCTGTCCTACCAAGTGGCCTTGTCACTGATCTATTGGCTCTTCTGGTTTTGAAACATAGTTTGAGACTTGTGGGAATTACCCCTTTTCACTCATGCTCTGTTGGGGAGGACTTCAAAACATTCCAAACRTTTTCTCAGAGTGCAAAAATGCTCATGGCATAGTTCAGTTATAATATATCACATGGTAATTAAACTTAATCAGAAGCTCTTTAATAATCTTAAAAACATGTATCTAAGTAATTTCCCTAAGATAGTCTATATATTTGTCTTGCTAGAAACTAAGCAAAACTGGTGTACTTTGAAGGAGAGAGTTGGTAGTATGCCCTAAATGGAAGACTCCAGATTGAAGTAAAGCCATGCAGAATACAATATTGGTTCAATATGGAGAGAGATGCAATGCAAATTAAATACTACTTTCATTTTACCCTTCACTATTTTCATTCTAGAAAGTCTCATCCTCATTCTGTTTTGAGTTGGTCAATTTGGACTGTCATTCTGGACTGACAAATTGTATAATTAAACTGGAAACACACCAAACACAGAAACTTAGAAACGTTTTAAATAAATTGTTGTCATTTAGTCAACCTGGGATGGTTTCCTTTTTTCGTTTACTCAATTTGAATGAAATTTTTACTGTACAAATGTGGATRTGCTGTTTATATTGACATGGTTGTCAATACTGTGGGAAAGAAAACTAGGTTATGGAAGACTCTTACTCATTTTACATGGGTATGTACATTTCAGTTCTCGAGCTTGCTCAGCCTGGGTATTAAGTTTTCATTTTTCTGAGGAGCGTGTCTGTCATATGCTTGCAGATCTTTGATCTCTATAGGATATAGGCTTGCATGGCTGATTTTTGAAACTGAAAACACTTTGGAGAGAAACCAAAACTGGGTCCATCAGCTGTTTAACAAGTAGATTATAGTTTAAAAGTGTAAAAATATTTGGTAGCAACTGAGCTAATTGCTTGAACGCATCATCCTTCTCTTTTGCTAGCTTAATTACATGTGTATCTAATGTTCTTAACACAGTAGACGCATCATTACTCTTGGTCCAGTAATGCTGATTCCAGAAGAGCAGCCAGCTCAACCTGCCTTGCCAGTTCAACCAGATGGAACTAGAGTGGTGTGTGGGCACTGTGGAAATACATTCCTTGTAAGTAAAGCACCAGATTCTCCTTCTYGCCTCACGGTGCTRTCCCTCAAGCTGTTTGTTGTAAGCAGTTTTAAGCGTGTATTGCCTCATTCTCTGGCATCACAGAGGAACTAAAACTTCTTCCATACTCATTGATATGGATGTATGGTCTGAATTTGATTGTGTTAATATGTCCTTGAAGAAAACTTTTAACAGTCTTTCTGTGCATAGATAGATAAAACAAAGTCTGTCTTATTGTTTAGTGGTGTGAGAGAGTGGACAGTGCTGGTAAAGGAAGTTGGACTTCCAGGTTCTGTTTGGGCTTGCTRTGGTGGATGTGTTCTGCAGTGACCAAGGGAGCAGTTCTGTCATTGCTCTGTGAGCCCCTGAAAGMTGTTGGTTATGGCACTTGCTATTGGCATATCTGTAGATTTTTAGAGAACTGGAGGTTTTGGTTTATATGTGAGACTGACAGTTGATCCCATTTKTGAAGTGGAATGGTGCAYRAATACTTTTCTGCTGCTGAACTCTGTAGTTTTCTAAATAGACAAGCTGCTACCACACTTGAATTTTCATTGCARTGCACAAGTAAGCTAGCTTTGTCTTCATCATCCAGCAATGACTGAATTTCTGTTGGGTTTGTGAGTTATAAGGAATGGCTAGATAAAGGKTACTGTTGAAGGAAGCACATAGTCCCAGGAGTGGTGGTACATTCCTGAAACCAAGGGTTTAAAGATACATAAAGATCAGAGAATACTCAAGTGCTTGTTGTGCAAGGAAAAAGGAAGCTTAGGGTATGCCRCTCCATGTTGGCTTGTACCAGCAGAGAGAGAAGGGTTCTATAAYGGAATAAGCTTGTGCCTTCAGATCTTTACTTCAGGTTTATGGATCAGTGAGGTGCTTTCATGGTTTAACCACAGCCAACAACTAAGCACCACACAGCTGCTTGCTTACTGCAAACACCACCCAGCCCCCCCTGTCCTGATGGGGAAGAGAATTGGGAAAAAGGTAAAACCTGTGGGTTGAAATATAAACAGTTTAATGATTGAAGCAAGCAAAAGAAAAATACTGCTAATGATGATAATAATAGCAATGAAAAGAGAGAGAAAGGAGTAAAACSCAAGAGAAACAAGTGGTGCTCAAGACAACTGCTCACCACCCAGGCAGTCCCCAAGCAGTGATCAGCATCTGCCAGCCAACTCCCCCCAGTTTGTATACCAAACAAGATGCTCTGTGGTATGGAATATCTCTTTGGCCAGTGCAGCTTTCYTGGCAGTGCTCTCTCCCAGCTTCTTGTGCCATGTTTGCTGGCAGAGCATGGGAAAAATTCTTTGATTTTGGGTAAACACTACTTAACAACAATTAAAACCTTAGTTTGTTACTGACATTGTTACTGAACCCAAAACACAGCACAGTACCAGCTATTAAGAAGAAAATGAACGCTCCCAGCAGAATCCAGGGCAGGTGTGCTGTAATGTCTTAACCATTATGGTGGGTGATGAGTGCAGGAAGTAGGAGATGGCCCTTATGCTTCTTTTTTTTTTACTTTTTCCTTTTTTCTTTTTTCTCTTTTTTCTTTTTTTTTTCTGATGAGAAACTAGGAATTTGGTGATGAATTTACAAGTAATGTGCTAACTGAAAAGCAATTAGAGAAATCCCTGAGAAATATTATATTAAATCTGCCTGTATATTAAAAATACATAATGCTCTTACAACCCTTGCTGAGGAGCAAGTAGTTTGATGCTGAAGTGGTTTTCTGTTTGCCTTCTTGGCTTTTCTTTAGGGTCTTCTACAAGCATGAGTTTTGCATGTCTTTATCCTYCATTTACTTTATAAAAGTGCAGTGCAAATTAACTTTGTAGTTTGCACTATGAACTACTTCAGGTGAACATAAGGGGAAAAAACCAAACCCAAAAAGGCTGGTTTTGCCCATAGCTTGATTATGCCTTAAAATTCTAAGTTTTCTGATTTGTGATCTGTGCATGTGACTTCATACCATCTGGTTGCTTTAGTGAACTGCAACATTTTGAACTTTGTAGTCCCATCTAACAGGATAAGACCAGTTTGTCACTTCATGATATGTTGAAAAGAAACTCTCTGAACTATTAACAGTGGATACTTGCTATTCTTTTATGSTGAATTATCAAGAAACAAACCCTTTTTTTTCCTCACGTTACACAGCTTTCCCAGCAGTCTTTTGCTTCCACCTTTTTCTGTAATTAAGTCTGAAATTCTGCAAATAAAATTTTTAGTTAAGTAAAATCTGGAAATTGCTTGTATTTGAGAATGAGCAGAGAAGCAAAAGAAGTGCTTTAGCCAGCTTGGAGACTCAGTTTCTGAGTAAGCATTTCTGCCTTTTGATATCTCCAWGTTGTGAAGAAAATACATAGTGCTGGATGCGTCTCTCAACAACTCAGCAGGCTATCCCTTTTACTTCACTTGGCAATTACAAAATAAATAAAATAGACAAGCAAAGCTAGAATCCTTGGGATGGAAAAGTCAAATTGTCATGTTCTGTGTTCTTTTAAGAGTATCAGCTTGTTTGCCACCTTTCCAAGATTTTTTTTTTTTCAACACAACTATGCTTTGTTATGTGCTTTATGTACTTTGCTTGCTTCTACACATGGGGGTATTTTTTGCAAATTATCAAAAACACGCTCCATGCTATGGAATGCCTTAAAGTTTCTCTGTCTTAGTTGGGAGAATGGGTTAGTACTGAAGTGAAACTGTAGCTGAACTATCAATACTTCACATCTTGTTAATCAGATCTTTTTTTCCCCTTGCTAACCTGATAGAAGTTTTTTCTCTGTTAAGGTTTCTACTGTTTCTGGCAGATWTGGACTTGACAAGTGGAAAAAGGRGTAGAATAGAAAAGGAGAGCAGGACGAGCATTTAACTTGTTGCTAAATACCAGTTTGATCCGGTTTGGGCTTTTTTGAGGGCTTTTGGASTTGGACTGTGAAGTTACTGTTTCTGCCAGCAGTAACTCATTCTCTGCCMCCCCTCTCTGAGTTACCTCTGCCTGCAGTGGTCTGTGACTGTCAGTGGCTGTGTTGCCTTTGGAAATGGTGGTCAAGGAAGGGTGGTCCTTGTGTTCTTCCCCTCTCTGCCATCTTCTTGCTACTGYCCTGTTTAGAGAGGGACCTCAAGGACAAGAAGCCAGGAGCAAGCTGTGGAAAGTCACAGGCTGTAGGCTAAGCATTGTGCTTTGTCAGTTGTGCTTTGTCAATTTTTATTTTTTTTAAACTAATGAAATATAAAGATTACTTCTTCGAAATAATTGAATAGAAAACCCATTAAACTTTTCTGAAAACTTAGACATGTTTGAATTTGCAGAAATACTTTGSTTTCCTAAAGGATCAGAGAGGAGTGGAGGGGGAAGCTTCTTTTGCAGAAGCAGCTATATGTAGGACTGTGTATATATTTATGTGCATATGTCCTGTTTTGTTTTGGGGRGTTTTTTTCACTGTCTTGTGTTGAATGCACTGAGAACTATTTTAGGCTCAGAAGGAAAATGTTTGACTATTCTTCTAGTAATTCCTTTGATGGATGTCTAGTTTTGTCCACAGTTGAAACATTGAAGAGCTCTGGATTCCTCATCTCTTCATCTGTGTTTCACTACATCTAACCAGGGATTTGGGCTATCATTTATGGTATTGTTTTGATTTAACAAATCATTATATTTTCAGCAGAGAGCTAAATTTCATGCAACTGTAATTTCTTAACAGCATCAATATTAGGTGCTTTAGAGCACTATGGAATATGTGTAAAAAATGCCACCATTTAGATTTAACATGATTTAGAATGTACATGAACATAACCTTTCCACACTGTGCTAATATGATTTGAATTCTTGTAGTTTGAATGTGTTGTCACAATTTTGCTCTTTTTCTACAAAGACTTCTAGTCTGTATAAAAGGCATCATAACAGTTACTGCCTCTGTAATTTCCAGGTAACTCTCAATAAAAACAAATTATCGCTGCCTCTTTTTTCCATCAATGTTTGCAGMCCGAATGCATTTGAGTTTGCAGCCRTTAATAATTTGGGCTAATAATTACAAATCTTTAAACCCTGGAAAGATCATTAATGAGTAACTGAGGAAATGGAGTTGCCTACACTGGGATATAGAAGTGAAACTGGTGTAGAGAAGTGAACTTGAATTACAGATAGGTAAAATATAGGTCCTGGAATCAGACCCCCTTTTATTTCGGGAATTGGAGTTTCAAAAGCTGAAATAACTGCTCTGGTGAGGCCTCTCTCCATCTCCAATACTGACAATTGCTTCTTWTCCCACTTTCACTGTGTAGAACTAAGGGAAATGGAGTTGGTTTTTGACAGGGATGCAGAAAAATACTTAACTTGCTTTTCTGCCAGGAATGTGGAAGTAGAATTAATGCTCTTAAAATGCTTTGCTTGGGTGGGGAGTATTACAGAAATTTTATTAAGGAATAAAATAGAACTCTGCTCAGTTGGGTCAAGTCTTGTAAATAATACTAGTTACATCCTGTTCTATAACTGTGCAGATGAATACTTCAGAACAAGAAGTATCTCCTTCTAAACTAAAATACGTCTTTTTGGTGGAGATTTATCTCCAAGTAAATAAAACTGAGGAGATGTTTAAGAGGTAGGAAAATTCTGTATAAATACCACCGTTCGAAACCTTGCTCACAGCAAATTTACTCATACTGACAAGGCATGAAAAGATACACATTTTTTTGCTTATGAAATCTTCATAAAATTTCTTCTCAGCATTTAAATGGTGCTTGGTGTAGGTTTGTGCCCTTTTCTAACAAGGATAGGCCCTGATTTTGATTTGTGTTGTAGCAGTTATAAAACTGTTCAGTTCAGTAGGTCAGCTTCTGATTTCTCACAGAGATAAGGCAGATGCTAATGGAAGCACTGGTGATCTGCACTGTGGCTTCTGCCCCTGCTATTAACTGATAGTGTGACTTTTATATAAATCCAGAAGGGAGAGGAGAAGAAAACAATATATAGTTCACCAAGAAAACTTCAAACTAACCTCCACTTGAGAACGGCAACAGAAGCGAGCTGCAGTTATAAAATAACTGCTTAGGGGGAGAAGAACAATAACCTTGCCCCCTTGATCAAAGAAAACATATTTAAAATGCTTGTATAAGACCTCTGTTATCACAGAATCAAATTTAACAGACCCTGCTGGTTTTAAGTTAGTATATCCCTGTGTATCCCCTGGTTGAGTTAGTTCTAGGCATTACTTTCACTAAGGCTGTTTCCCACATAGGTTTTAGTCWGAGCATGATGACCCTACCATGTACAATTTTACATATCATCTTTCTAACAGTCATGTAAAGTACCAATAATGTTCTGTATTTTATTGATATAAAACTTAGATATCTGCTTTCTAAAATGTTTTTTAATCTTTCTGTGTACCCATAACTTAGTTTTCATAAATGATGCAAGGGTTGGGAAAAGATGGGAAAATACTTCTGTAATTGTGCCAAAGAAAATACACTTCTTTTGATTCACAGTCTATTAATAGTCTTTGAGTAAGAGAAGAAAACACATTAATATTATAATGTTGCCTATACTATGCCTGTGGATACAACCACATTACATCAGGCAAATTTTGTAATACTAAGGCAAGTCGTGGGAAATGTTTGCATGGAAATCCCAATCCTGTGCTGCGACTGACAAAAGGGCATCCCATTTATAGAAGAAAGCAAGAAACAAGTCAAAGAGTCTGAGAAACAAAGTGTTTTCATAGTGACATTTAACATGAAGTGCAACAAACATTTTCTCAGGTCAATTTTTCAACCTTTTTCTTTTTTTTCTTTTTACAGTGGATGGAACTGAGGTTTAACACACTAGCAAAATGCCCACACTGCAAAAAAATGTAAGTTCTCTGAAAGCAAGGTTACATAAATTACTGTGAAGTAGCCATTGTTTCTTTTGTATAAGTCTTTGGAGTAAAATGTCTCCGCTGTGCTGATTATTTTGCAGTGCTCATCTGAACTTCAAGGCTAAAGGGGGTGTTGTGTGCATGTGAATTCTCCGTTCTTTATGCACAAATCAGTGACTTTGACAAATCCAGCCTGCATCGATGAAAATGCTCTGATTGAATTGACAGAGGCAAAAATAAACTGCTAACAATAGACAGGAATGGGTTGCTAAAATTAAATTTTATGTCCTTGAAATTTTACCTCTTCATACAGTAGTAATCGGATGTCATCTTTAAAGGTAGAACTTGAATTGCTTTATTGTAAAAGGAGGAAAGGAAATAATCTTAATTTGAAAGAGGGTTTACTGATACTATAAACTCAACAGCTAACTTACATTAAGCATCTTAACACGTTAGCTTGTTAAATGTTTATGAATTATTGTGGAATAACTTGTCTATTCACTTGTTATTGCTTCAACAAGAACAAGAAAAATTAGAATACAAAAGCTGTAAGAGATTTTTGGTTTTTTTTTCTTTTTTTTGTTGTTRTTTGGGYCTCTCTTTGAGTATCTGTTTGGMCTTTCTTATATGAGCTCAGGAATTCTTGATTTGAATTGTTGCACTACTAACATACTTTAAAATTGTACCAAATCTCAGCCACAGGGTGTGAAACAAGACTTAAATATTACTTCACAGACTTTCATGTCTTGTTGATTTATTTAATATTTGTCTTCATTTGACAGGCAAGTGATTTCCAGTTAGAGGAACAAATATGTTTTCCACTGGGATTGGAGAACCTTGGCTGTGTTGCATGTTGTAGGAAAACTAGCAGAAGCCTTAGGAATTAGAAGGCTTAGGATAAATGTACTGTAGGTATGGGCATGGCCTGGCCTGCACCACTGATTTAAGTCTTTTTATCAGAATATTTGATAGAGAAGTCAGTCTAGTGCTATTTAACCTCAGGGGTGTAACCAGCCCTGTGTGGAGTTGTGGATATGTTCTAATTTGCTTAGGTTAAATAAGCTCAGTCTGGATGAGATGCTGCTTTGCAGGAGTGTTTGTACTGACTGCATTAAGTCTGCTCAGTCCTTGGGGAAGGTTGGAGTTTTGCTGTTTGGTTTGTTTTTAAACTAATTGCAATTATGTTTTATATTCTATGTTGCCTTTGATAGCTGACCTCAGCTTTTCTCTTGACTCTCCTTAGGTCAGTATTATTTGCTGTTTAACCTTAAAGACCGAAACAAACAGTAAAAACCAACCAAAAAAAAAAATCAACCCCAACAATAAAAGCAGCAAAATAAACCGTGCTCCAAACAACAGTCCAAAAGTCACACCATATGATCTTTTTGTCTGTCTTCTATTTATTAATGTTGCTTCTGTTTTAAATTCCAGCCGAACTCTAAGGTTCTCATAGTATTTCYCCCCGCAAAGTGCAAAGCACGCTATCTGTATGTAGGAAAGCGGGAGCCTCTCTGCAGTGCAATTTGTGATAATTACAGCTTGTGTGGCAGCTGTATTGCAGAATGCAAAACAAATTTTAACAAGTGGGCATGGCCGTCCTTGGGCTGAGGATGCAAACTGTGGAATATTGTAATTTAGCTTTAAATGAGTTKCTGGGTGCTTTCCTGCATTTGAGATGCAATCCTTGGGAGTTCTGAACTTCCAGCAGCATAAACATTTCTAATGCATGGATTTAGGGCACAGCATAGGTGAGACAGAGCTTTGAGTCATGATGATGGAATAAATAACTGTGGTGACCTGCTTTSTATCAGGTTTTTGTCAGAGGTCATCATAGCCCAGTAGTTAGAAGGGAATGTAGGGTTTCATCTTATTAATGCAAAACTTCTTTCATTAGTAGCTGAGTAGTCAGATGTAGAAYTTTTCATTCCTTCATCCACTGTGAAATGGATGTTGATTCAGTTGATGATCGTCACTGAAAAAGACAGTGTAGACTAAGGCAAAAGGCACCTTGAATTACTGCAGCAGTAAGATTTTCAAGGAGACATTGGCTGAGACTTTAGATTCTCAAATAATTTTCATAATTTTGTTTTAAATGTTTTTAAAAGTACAGTGAATCTCTGCAAATTGTGACCTTCTGTTTGGTTGATGGGGACTAGATCTGAATAATAAGAAYGTCTTCTAGGAGTGCAAAGGAGATCAGAAGTTGTTACATGAAAAGGTTAATAAGGAAACAGTGTTCAGGGAGAAATAAAGCCATCATGCCTCATAGTACCTAAACAAAGGAACCTCTCATATCTGGATGTTGGGGGAAACAAGATCTTCTTGTTTGTTTTTAATCCCATCTATGTGCTACCATTGTGATACAACTTKGTTTCATGACATGCTTTTTTTGTCTTGCAAAATAACTTGGGGAATGCAGGAAATCAATTGTGAGGTGGAGAATAGAATCATGCGCGGTAAATGACCAGATCTCTTTGGGAATGGACTATAACCTGTGATGTCAGTATAGGCGCGGTCCTTGCATGTTGTCCACTGCGTTGGGAAAACAAATGTAGCTAACGAGGAAATTGTCATGATACAGTTTTATTTTATAGTGACACCTGGGATTGAGGGAGAAACTGTTTATTTTTGCTGATTTATTGTTCTTTTGTATTTTGAAATGCCAGATGTTTATCAATTTGTTTTCCAAGAGTGAGAGATTTATAAAAGGCATCTGGTATTTTTCTCATTTAATGATGGAGAAGAAGCAGGAACTGKTTTTTTGTTTGCTCTTCTCTTTCTCAAAATGTATATTAAATCATCTAGAAACTTCAGGATCATAAATTCAAATACTTGAAAGATAATTGAAGGATACAAGTTACTCTTTCAAAATGTCAGATCTATCTTTTTTCTTGTAGAACCTGTCTATTCTACTTTTTAAGATGTGGCAAAACGCCGAACCCTAATGAATTTATAACACGTTTGCCCCATAAGATCTCCAGGACATTTAGGAAAGAGAGAGGTGTTGGAACCCCATCACTGCTATGGRGGCTAATTTCAGTAGTGCTATTCACCTTCACAGTATTGGCATTTTAATTTTCCTCTTAAAAACTCTCCTAAAAGCATGTGTGATATCCTGGCCGTAATTACTATTATTTGAAGCACAAGAGACCCAGAATCCTTTCCTGTGCTACTTCATTTATAGCCTTTGTCCCATGTGGCCGTTTTCCCCTCTTCTGATTACTACCTGATGCTCTATTGGATTTGGCATCTTTTATAATTKCTGCTGTTGGCCAAAGATCTGGCAGGTGCCTTTGCTTTCTCAGCAGCAGCTCAGAAAGAAGGAACTGCTGCCTTCTAGATAGCTCTGGAGAGAGCTCCCTCATATTCCCACAACAGAACTATTTGRTTGCTTCTGTGGCAAGAAAAGGTTCTTCTCAGCCTGTTTTTAATATTGCAAGATGTGCCTGTCAGAGTTGGTGCAGTTGGTARGTTTTTGGGGTAGAGTTTCAGCTTTCTTTAAGGTAGTGTGGGGGATTATGTGTAATTTGGGGTGAGTAGAGGGAAGCCGTAGTATCTAGGMTGGGCCATTGGCTAGTATCGCTGTTGGGACGTGAAAACTGAATTCTGAATTATTGGGACTCCCAGACCTGTTACATGATGGTATGGACTTTAATATCTTTATTTAATCATTGCTTTCTGTGGAAAGAGAATGTCTCAATTTAGCTGCCTTTCTTTAATTTCTGTTTTGTGATATTTGAGCTGATGGTTTCTTCCCCAGCCTTTTTTACTGGATAGGAGGAGACACAGCTTGAGAGAAATATGAGTAGAAAATACACACAGCATCTGCTATATTATGGTTACAAAAACAAGATTGTAAGTCAGCTGTGAAAGTGACGGTCTCTTTCTCAGAAAGACCTTTGTCTCTGGGTGAAATACACAGCACAATAAATGTGTGTTTTAGGTGTATTGCACGTATTTCTACCAGTTTATCTTATGGTACCTGGCTCCGTAATAGAATTAACTTTGAGTAAGTAGTCACRAAATCCTGCAAAGGAGGAACCTACGGTCAGTTTGGCTAGCTCAGTCTCTTCTCTTTTCCCCTTTTATAAAAATGCTGTTTTGGTTTCATTATTTTTAACTCATGTAACTTGGAATTGAACAACGKATCCCTTTTCTAGAATGGCTGAGAGTGGCTTTTAAAGGAGTGTGTGGAGGTGTTTGAGAGGGTGAGATATTCTCTCTGGGAATTCTCTTACCCTAATTGTACCCCAGACACTCTGCAGTGTCCTATTTCACTGTSTATTGTGAGGTTTTCACTAAGAAAGTAATTTCCCTATGGAAAGTAATGAGCAGTATCATTTGGGGCCTTTTCCAGGTCCTCTGAAAATGGCTTGTGAGTAGTCACTTTATACAGCCCTTGCCTTGAAAGATGAAGCTCATATGTTAGCTCGAGGACTGTGGTGGTGTATTTGTTGGTTTGTTTTTATTTTTTTTTCTTGGAGCATTTTAGAAATTCTTTTTAAAGAAATAATGTTGAAGTAAAGCTGCTTAAACCAATCTATTTGAAGGCTTTCTAAGACAAATGCTTAAAAAATTTTAGTCACATGCTAAGCATGAGGCCTTACTATGTGGTTAATTAACTGGAGCCAGAAATTTGGTCAGTCATATGACATATGTACTACTTCAATAGTTTAGCAGTGGTTTCTTCTGTTACGCATTTATCTTGAATATGTTAAGCTATCATGTAATGAAAACAACTTTCCCTTGCACCCTTAAATACAGAGTAAAAGTATTACAGTATTTCCAAATGTGTGTCCAGAATGGGATGAAGTACTTATGATAGCATGCTTGAGGATACTTTAAAGCCACCTTTAAGATAGGTAATACATGTTTTATRAAAGCACCTCTGCCTCTCTAGTCCTTTTAACTGTGTTTCAATGGACTTAAATCGTGTTCCTGGTTTCCTTATTAGTAAGTTGTATGTGATTGCAAATGTGTGACTCAAGATGTATTTGCTAAACAATGTAATGTTGTATTTGCATTTTATATTCTGTTTGACTGAAGCACTGTAAGAGCTTGACACAGCAGGTAGAGACAGAGCTGTCTGTCCTGGAGTTCACAGTCTAGATGATGACTGACAGAACTTCCAGGGGATTTTTTTACCTTGGTTGTCAGAAGTGATTTGTGCAGCTCATGTAAATTGTGGTAGAACTCTGAAAGAAATTGGAAAGTAAAAAGAACTTGTCATGTTTTTAAAGTTGCTAGCACTGCCTTAAAGATCTAAAGACTTTCAGCATTTGGAGATGTCGAACATGGAAAAAAATTTAAGTCTCTGACTAAGAAGATTTGTTTTTATTGTCAGGAAACAGGGCAGAGGTGGACACACTCAAACTGTGGGTGTGGCACCATCCTCTTTCTTGTAAGCACCTAGATTTTTAGGTATTAGATAATCGCCAGTAGTTCCCCCATAAAATAAAAACGTGGACTCTGTCCTATATTTTGTAGTACAACTGTAGACTTTGCTTACAATGCTATAAACTTAATATGGTGTATGTGTATTGCCATTTTTTCCATCCCCACATTGAGTCAGACTAGTTACTGATGATGGTAGGGGTGATTTTTGTGGTGGTTGTTATTTGGTTGGTTGGGTTTGGTTTTGTGCTTTTGTTTTTAATTTACAATACTGTTTATTTTCTAACAGTTCTTCTGTTGGAAGTGCGCTGCCACGGAGGCGCTGCTGTGCATATATCACGATTGGAATGATATGCATCTTCATTGGTGTTGGATTAACTGTGAGTGATGTCTCATGGTATACTTGCAGCTTTGGGCAGGGGTGTGTGTGTTAAAAGTTCTCTTGGTTGACCAGCCCTTCTTTCCCCAGCATTTGAATAAACRTTCCTAAATTGGTGTGGTTTTTGTCATCTCTTTTAAAACTGTGGACTTAATCATCTGAGTTAGCCAGAAAAATGAAATGTGTTCTTTTAAAAAAGTATTCTGTCMCCTTTAAAATCCCTTCTTTCTGATGTTAAATTTGACTCTTCATTTCTAAAAACTTCTGTTATATGAAAAATGGTTCACTTCACTGTAAAAATACTGGAACCTCTTGCTAGAGCTCTCAAAACTTGCAAGTTTCCAGAAATAAATGTTGCTGTATAGCCAGAAATACAAGTTCCACTGCAGTAGAGGTGAATGGGATTCCAAGCACTAGAAATATGTGTCTTTGTAGTTTGTACAAGCTGTAATGGTAAAACCAGTTAATGAGCTATTTACAAATTAAAAGACTCACCCTGTTGTTACTCTGTTACTTAGAAAATTATCTGGCTTACCAATATCTCATACTGGTTACTAGAGCCAACTTTCTATCTAGGAATCCCAGAAAAGTTCATATGACAAAATACCTGCAGTGAATTCATATGTGTAATTCTCATTATGCCTYTGACTTGCATTTAAACTTGAATACTATTTATGTGCGAGCTTAAATGAATTATGAAGGATTTCCCAGGTTCCCAAATAGAAACAAAGACACCAGAAATAAAAACAGTGAGRGACAGATTTCTTTTCATTACAGAATTTGAAAATTATGTGAAAGCATTTCTCCATGAGGTTTGTCCAGAGACTTGTGTATCTTCCATCCTCTGAGTTATTTGGGACCTAGCTGGGTTAAAATCCTGAATAACTTGGTCTGACCTTAGAGTTGACCCTGCTTTGATTGGTTAGCTGGCACTAGAGGTCTCCTGATTATCCTATAGTTATGTAAAATCAAGCTAATAAAATATCCAATTTACCSTTACCAGAGTTGAAAAGGTACCGAAATGCTTCTTAATATAACTTGCTCTTCCCTGAAGAGCAGATACTGCTGGATGTTTGACACTTGTGTTTTCTCTTTTTAGGTTGGTACACAAGATTTYGCCAGGCGATTTCACGCAACATATGTTTCTTGGGCTGTTGCTTATCTCTTAGGTTTAATCTGCCTCATTCGAGCCTGCTACTGGGGAGCCATTAAAGTCAGTTATCCAGAGCACAGTTTTGCGTAGAGAAATTGTTAGGTTATAGATGAACATCTTGTAGTTCTGGATATTACATCTTGGACACTTTTAAAACCTTTCCCATAAGGATTCCATTCTGTTCAAAGTAGTTTAAAGACTGGGGGTCTCTAAGAACAAATGTTCATTGCACTACATAATATGCAAATAGTTTGTTTTGCTGCTAGATTCCCTAGCTCTGAATACTAAAGCTGTGTTTACATGTTCATAACTCTGTCTTTATAGGTGTTGAATTTTATTTCAACAGACAGTATTAAGTTTTACATTTCCTTTGTTATGTTAAAATCTGTCTGCCATTTTTCTAGATGATCAGTAAGAATTCAAAAGCAAGAGTGTTTATAAGTGTTTCTACAGTAGCTTCACATTTGTACTTAACATTTTAACTACAATTATATTCAAGTGGCTTGCTTTAAAACCTAAGCAATAAGCATTTTGCTTGAACTGCTTTACTGCATCTTTTGCCTAAGATCATAGTGACCTTATTCAGGAAATGAAAGTTSTGAGTGTTTAAAAGACTGACACTGTTGCTAGAGAGACATTTGTAAACACTGTATGCTTGGAGGTTTTTCAGGTAGAGAGAAGCTATTTTGGTAATCMAATTAAATTTCCCTTTATCCAGGATTGGGTTTCAGTTAGGATAAATGCTTTCTCCTCAAGGATCCTGGGACTGAGGTTTTGGTTTTGGTTTGTTGTTTTTGTTTTTTGTTTTTTTTTTTAACTGGCAAATCCTAAAAGCCATGCTCGGATTATGGAACTTAACTCCAGTTATTTGTACAAGTTCCTTTACAGGGTCTAAGGGAAGCATTTCATATGGTTTGGTTAGAAATACTTCAGTGTCATGTAGATGACAATAAGATGGTGATGGGTTGCCTCTTACTTTCCTCTGATCACATCAGATTTTCCCTGCTTGGGAGAGTTACAACATTGGTCACTGCAAAGGGAGACACTGTAAATTCTCATTAACTGCTGTAATAAGAAAATGAGTAAATTACTTGGACCATTCCATCAAAGTACATCTAGTCAATTTAGCACTGACTTGCCCCGAGAATACGGAAACAGAAAATTTTTTCTAATGATGTATTCACAAAACATTGAGGGACCAGTTCTTGCACTGCCCATCTTTATAATTTTGAACAAGTTTTTGCTAAATTCAGAAGGAATGTCCTGAGTGATTTAGACAACTGTAGTAATTTAGATAATGGGGTCGGATGGGTAAATTAATATGGATGTTTCAGGGATACATGTAATTTAAATTATCTATGTTCCTGCTAAGTCAAAATGATATTCGCATAAGGATTTTGGAGCACAATAAATGTAAATGATCAAACTGTAAATGATCTGTCTTTGTATGATGCTAAATGTATAAAAGCAGTAGCTCAGGATGACAATGTACCTTTTACAAATAAACTAATAAGAAATAAAGATTATTATTCAAACTTAAATATATATTGTTATTTATATGTAAATAAAAATGCGTAAGTGAACGATACAGGAGCCACAAAGGTATTGCACACTGAAGGTAAGCTCTGCATTYTTGCTAAATGGCAGCCTCAGGAATATAAGATGGCAATAATAAATTGGTCTTAGCTTTATGTTTTAGGAAAAATGAGGAAGTAAATAAGGGATGAAACCACTGTTGGGATTATGTTTTCATTAGTCAATGCCTTATTGATGGACTAATATACTCTCTTCTTTTCCTAGTGCTTTTTACATCCTTTTAGTGTTGGGGTTTGCTGTACCCAGTTGCATTTGAACCTATGAATACTCTTTCCTGGTACTTTGTGTTTCAAAATACTGCCTGCACGCCACATTGTGAAATAAAGTAGGCTGGGGCGGCACAGAGAATCATCCACTGCTTTTGTAACTTCAGTGAGGGTGGCAGTGGGAGTGGGAGGGGGCTGGGTATAATGCTATTTTARTGAATCAAAGGAATTTGTACTTTTCTCCCCTGTGTTAGTTCCCCCCTTTCCTTGTCTTTCTTCCACTCTTTCCCACCAAAGAGCTTYTGTACAAGCTGAGTGTCCTTGACTAGGAAACACTTCAGAYCTTAATCTGTGTTTAATTTTTTTARTTATRAACCTACTGATGACTAAGTTTTTTTACTGATATTATTTGTATCTACCATACATGTTGATATGATGTCTTCTGAGGCCAAGAGGGTAGTGTTTCTGAAAAGTAGATTATCAGGAGATCTTTGTCACAAGTAACATGTTGAAAGAAGCTAGATCTTTCAAATCAGCCTGATAAGAAATTCAGCATGAAGTGCTTGGAGAAGATGCTGGAGCAGCTGTGGRGTCATTAGTGGTTATTGCTGAGAAGTGGATGTTGTCTTTCAAACAGTGTATGCCTTTATAAACAGAGGGAATGCTGGGGCAGCAGCTTCATATGAAGTGCTAGGAAATCTTTGTAACTAACTTTAAGGACTTGAATAATAAACAGGTGAGGAGCAGCAAGATGWTTTGTCATGTTCAATCTATCTCACTACCTTTTCCAACACCAAAAATTCCACACTGAATAGAGTATGCACTCTAAAAATATCTTTGAAATGTTCTTCTAAGCAAGCTTGAGAAATACATAAGTAAAATTATTCAAATATATTATCAAACTGGAACAATGTGTCAAGGCATGTGTACCAGCTTTTTGGAAATAACAGTTTTGTCAAGTTAGTATGTTGTATATCTGTTACAATTCCAGCTGTTAGAAACTGAGAGCAAGTTGAGTGACTGMATTAAATTAATTCATCCTGGTTTTCAACTTAATTTCCTTATGTGTGATTTGGATTAACAGTGCCAGGGAATTAACTTTCCCTTTCAAAAAACCTATTGTGGAAAAATAGATCAGTGTTGGAGAAAGGACTACCACTAAATAACTTGGAATAGAAAATTCTAAGTGTAATGTTTAGTACAATGTGTAGTATTTAAAAGCTGGACTCTAATTATATTCCTGTTCATACTAAAAATTAGTCTCTTTACAGAGCAGTTACAAACAATGTTTGTCTTAGTAGCCAGATTAAATTGTCCCCATTCCTCAGCCTTCCAACTTTGCCTATCCCTATCCCACAACTCACAGCTGGACTGGAGAAGTGTGAGCAACTGCACTGTACACACAACACTGCAGGACAATACCCTGCTTGAAAATAACTTGGAAAGTGCCTCCTTAATTCAGATTTCTTTCYGTGATTTTATTGGTACTGTCAACCTGCAGGAGATTGCATGAAGGTTAAGGAGCAAAAGGCTGGATGGAGGTCATGAAGGAGAGAGGAGAGAGTAACTTAATCCGATTTATGTTATTTGCAAGATTTTTGGTATGGGTATTTGAACCAGCAAGAAAAGAATATCTAGGYTCAGTTTCCTACAGCTTTAAGCACAAAAGGGCTGTTATTTTAGAACAATAAAGATACTTGTTAGCCTGATTAGCTAGCAGCTCATCATGTTACACTTCACTGGAATTTGGAGGMCTCTACCAGGGAGGTATCCCTGTATCACGTCAGCTGCTTTTGCATTAACCAGTAGGCATTCATGTTGGCTGGTTTTGAAAGGGGAAAAAAAAAAAAAAAAGACATAACCCTAACAGACTTTGGATCTGGACCTGTATAGTATGTTTTATGATTCTTTTTAACAGTTCATTTGAAGGAAGTGTTTTCAGCTACATCTTGTGTACAAAAGTAACAGATATGACTATGGATCGGAAATTGATCCAGATGACAAGATGTATGTCATTGCAATGATTTTGTAAAATGTTTATCAAATAGGTCAGGGAACACTTAAAAGCAATGGCTAAAATATAAAGCTGGATGAGATACATGGGGTCATAAGGACAGGTGCATATTATCATTTTATCAAATAACAGTGTATCTTGTAATGGAGAAAGAACAGTTCACTTCAAAATAAATTTAATAGTAGCTCTTTTGCATGAATTTATATAAATTTATAATGACATTATTATAGTTCTAGCTTAAATTTATGTGCATTGTTTAATATCTAAAAACACCCCAAATTTGAGAAGGGAATAAGAGACTGAGGTTAGAAAAAACCGCTGAGGGCATGCTGCTTATTTTTCTTGTAATATTTTCTAGGGAGAATAATTTGGCTGATGGAATATCAGGACTGATTTGAGTTAAACTGTGTGAGAAAGAATTTGCTGACAGGGTCACAGGTCCAGGCCAAATGGCATATTACCATCACAGAAAGATCCGAATCAMTTTTTAGTATTTCTAAGGCAATCTAAATTTTCATTGTTTATTAGTGAAGTCTCTTACCTATGTATACTATCTTTCTTGTTATGCTTTCAATTTGTTAAAAAAATCAGCAAAGTTGCCTAGATAAGAAATAGGTAAGGAATTTTGTTTTTATATTTTTTTCTATGCAGTATTACTGGGGTATGTTGAATCTGGTAGCTGTTCAGGGTATAAGGCTTCAAGCTTGTAGAGTCTCTTGGGAGGTGTGTTAGTCTTTCACACTGCTGTTGAACAGAAATTCTATATTAAAGATTCATGTCTTCAAGGTACTCTATGTTTATCTCTCTGATATAGTTATAAATTGTTTTCAGTATATTGTAAAAGCATTCCTTAAATAGGCAAGAATTTGGAAYACTTCATAAGTTTAACTTGAGAAACTGGCAGATACAACACATAGTGGTATCAGTTACAGATAGAAAATTTAAAAATATGCAAGGAAAAAGATGATAATCACATTACATCTTTTAGTATTCCTGATCATTATCCATCCAACTGACTTTGCAGCAGTGGGATGAGGATGGAGAGAAACTGGACTATGAGCTGGTCTTCTGGTTTTCTTCTTTGACACCGATGCTGCCTGCCTCAGTCTACCCTCTATCAGGTCACAGGAGCTGGAATACATGTAGCATTAAAACATTCCTCTTTGTGATTAAGATGTGATTCTTCTGTGATTAAGAGCACACTTCCCCACAAGTTCCCTTCATCAGCACTGTCCCCTGTGACTGAGGGACCCTGGCAGAAATGTCCTGAACTTGACAGCACCCAYGGACAGCCTGTGTGTTCCAGGAAAAGGGGGAGCCCATAAAAACTAGAGTCAAATTGCCCTGTGAGGGCTGAAACAAAAACTACACGGGCATTATTTTTTGCAGGTTTTTAAATTATTAATTAGTAAATGTCACCAAGCTGCTGTATTTGTTGTTATATTTAGATTGTCTAAACTGGACACTAGGGAGCTTATGGAGCTAAGAGGAATTGTTAAAAAAAAAAAAAAAAAAAAAAAAAAAAAAAAAAAAAAAAAAAAAAAAAAAAAATCAGAGCCTGCTATGAAATGGCTTAGATTTTCCTCAGAGATCTGGCTTTCACACAAATGCACACATACACAAACACAAAAGTTTGTTGAAAGTGTTATGAATTAATCTCCCTCTAAGCTGGTTTGCAGTCAGCTCTCTTTACCAGCCCCAAAAAGGTTGATGGGGCACTCATTACTGTAAGCACTGTCCTATACAGCACCAACAAGACAACCAAATTGCCCCAAATTCGCAAATTTTATTCTGATTAGAAAAACTAGTCTCATTTGCCTATTGCTGAACAGGACACAGGCTGTAGGTTTCCTGAAAAATCATTTGAGTCCGCATTTCTAGTCCACATCCAATTTTGTTTAAAATGTCCTGTCACCAGTATCAGAGGGAATGGACTTCATGGACTGGAAGGTTTGCAGCAATCTTTTTTGTCTGTTAATAGTGAAAAGAAGATACAACCTTAAAAATGTGCTCTCCTTTCCAAGTTTGGAAAACATAATGTAGCAGCTATTACTGATAATAAGACCCCAGATTATATTACTATAATTATTATATTACTATAATTATTATATTACTATAATTATATTACTAAATATTACTGTAATTTACTTTGCAAAGGCAGAAATGGCATAATCATAAGATACTGTATAGATCTGGTATTAAATCTGTAGCAGAAGTCTTAACAAGATGCTTCTTTCCAGTTAAAGTAATAATTAGAATAAAACTTTGTTTAAAGTAGAAAGCAGAAAACAAAATATGTTAAATATAATGATATTAAGCTGTCATTAGTACAGAACAAAACCACTCTGCAGCCCTCTGTTTCAATTCAATTTAAAACCAAAAAAAAATCAGTGTGATTGGCTTGAAAAAATTATTTATTTATTTATTTCTAAAAATCCAAAGTAAAAGATTGAAAGCTATTGATTTTTCCCATGCTTTAGCATTGAGAAGMCAGAGCAGGTGGAGAGTGTGGAGAGCTCGCTCTGCTGCGTGGCTCACGTGGGAACAGCGATGTTTGTCACACACAGGCAGCGAGGCGCTGTTCGGGTGGGACCCTGCCCYTCTCTGCCGCAGAGAAGCAGCCTGGCTGTCACAGCAGCCAGCCCTTACCGCAGTGACAGCAGCAGGACAGGATTACCATCACACAATGCTTCATCTTGTTATGCCCACAGCAGCTCATGTATTTTAATACAGCGTTAGATGTTGCTAATACTGTTTGATTTCTGAGAGTAGGCAGAGGAATAAGATAATGATAGATTTGGCTGTTCCAATGTTTATATTTGTGAAATTTAATTTACTTCCCTACTMGGATTAACTGCTTTTGGTCTCACTTGTAAGCACATAGGCTTGCTGAGCTGGAAAACTTGAATGGAATTTTCAAGTAACAGCAGGTCCTAATCTTGGCTTGGAGGAAATCCTTGGCGTGAGTTGATTTAATGAGATATTTATGTGAGCTGACTGAACCCTAAGTTTCCTATTCCATATTTATGTATTCTCTGTCATTCTTTAAGCCTACAATATTTACTAAATCGATGAAGAATATGTGCTTCAATGAATACAAGCGTTCCTTCTTATGACATTCTTTCACTAGAATGATAGAATATTTTCTGTTTGGTACAGCTGTATAATGTCATTTCAACAATGCCAATATTGCTAACTTCACTTGGATTCAGGACATCAAGTTAGGGTTACTTCTGCAGAAAATGTATTGCTGATAAAGAGACTGATACCACTGTGGAGTCCCTRAAATCACTTCCCAGGAGTGAAGACTGAACAACAAATTCCTGATCCAGGGCAGGTATGATGATACTTAATGTTCAGAGTGGGATACTGGCAGCCCTGTTTAACTTTACTGGTTGGAAGGTGGGACAGATGGAGAGGGTCGCAGCAGCTCACATTGAAATTCATATCCACATTCATCACTGAAATTGATATCCTAGTGACAGACTTCTCTGAAGAATGGCTGAGAAGACACCCTCAAAATCACAACTTCYTAAAATGCTCTTGTGCTTAATAAAACTTCTCGATTAAAAATTAAATAAATCTCAAAATGGGTTAAATCTGTTGATTAAACTACAATTACTATGTATTACAAAGATTACTCCAGAAAAGTACAGGTCATTCATAAATGCTGGTTTTGATTGGAAGTGGAAGTTAAAAGCATGAAAAGTGAAATACTTGCTTAAAAGTATTTTTTACATTTACAAACTTTGAAGGKGAATGTCTTTTYATTTACACRGCTTATATAAACAGRCAWWTTTTTTGCACATTGCTTTCACTGTSCTCATATGATAAACACTAAATCCAGATTAAAGCTCCATAAAAATCTATTYTTAAAAAACTTCTAGTATAAGCTGTGCTAGAATAATAAAAAATAGATAGATATTTGGCATATACTGGCATAAATTTGTTCTAGACCAAGACATAYTTTTAATATAATACTTCTAAAGCCCTAGAAAGGAAGATTTATTCATTAAAACAAAGGAACACATGTAACCACCTTGTGGGGCCAAATGTTTCTGCAAGCTAATGCTCAGAGACTAATGAACAAACAGTATTTCCTACATAGAAATGAGAATGTGATCTGACTTTCTGATTTTTTTTTTAGTAAGATGAGGTTAAAATACTTCAGTTTTTGTCAGTTAGGGGACCATGATTTATGCCTGTTCTCACAAAGACTTCAACTGTTTATTTTACAGTCAATTAATTACTTTTTTTTCAGTTCTTATACAGAAAAAGAAACTTTTGCATATTCGTGGGGTAGTTGTAGGGCTTCAGTTCCAAAATAGGATTTTTAGGTACTATTTTTGATTTTTCTGTGTGTTTTTGTTTGTGTGCTTGGGTTTTTWAAATTATTACTATGTTTTGTTAGTSACAGCAACAATTCTTTTGTTTCTGACTTGCTGCTGTTCTTTTGTCTCATTTGCTTTTTGGTGTCCTTTGCTCTTTTCCTGCCTCTATGTTTAAAAGGCCGACAGYAAATGATCAAGAGCATTTGGGCGAGAAAAAGTGCCTTCTTGGCCAGAACAACCYGCTGTCCTGAGATACAAAACAGCCAAATTTGATGGGTCCACTGCCACAATGAAGTGGCAAGCCTAGATAACTGCGAGTAAGTAAACGATGGGTGTATTGGAGCATAAACTGTACAGTTTCTGGMGTCTTTTAGCAGGATGATCTGCAGTAGGCAATGCCAAGCCAAGGCACACAATGCATTCATTTTCCCTCAGTGCACCCCAGTGCGAGTGTTCTCTTGCCAGAGCTCTCCTGCTTCTGGCAATTAGTTTCCATCACAAGGAGTCCCTGCACAGGCAGGAGTTACTTCCCTAACTCTATGAAACTGTTATTTCTGGCAGAGAAAAAGCAGCTGTTAAGCAGACAGACAAAACTTGCTAGACTTTGTTCTGCACTCCTCTGAACTGCTATTTCTCAGATTGCTTCAATGCGCTGTTGTGGTTCTCTCATGCTGGTTCACATGGCAGGAGATCACAGTTCCACACAATGMAGTGAAGCACAAAATTTTGTTCTTACATTCTCACTGTCTTCGACAGCACACACAGCAGCCAGATTATCTCTGTGCAGGGGGTAGGTGTATGCTCCAAACTCTGTTTTAGGACGAGATTAATGCCCATGCCCTGCCTCTTCTGAAATGTAGACAGTATATTTCATAATGCAGAAAGATCAMATACACACTGAAGTTACACTGACTGCTGTCTTATTAGTTCATCTTTGCAAGCTACYAGATATTCACTAGCTAGAAGAATAATGAACTGATGTAAGACTGGTACAAACTTAAAAGCTATAGAAAWATTAATCTTTCTCATATAAATAAATACAAATTTTAACAGCAATATGAATAAGGAACTTYATTCTGATTCCTTATAAATCAGTCATACCTCACTTCTAACAAAAGCTAARTGAGGTCATACTCATTCCATTCCAATAGTTATTAATATGCATTTAGTGTTTAGCAATTCTACAATATATTTCAAGGTGAAAAAGCAAATCTTATTTCCCAGGGTGCATAAAAATGGATTAACTTACAAAGGATTAATTTTCAATTAGGTCATTCTAAATCTCATATATATACATATATTTGAACACACAACAGTTGTATTAACTTGAAATCATATTTCCTATTTGGCATATAAATTAAAATTGTCAACAATTTTGATGACCATGTYACATCTATTACACAATTATCTCAATCCAAAAAAGCATCAATGCATAGTTTTAATGTGTGCAATTTTCATAATCACTACTCTTTTGCACATTGAATATGTTTCTTTGTGTCACATTCCAAATTTTGATCTTTTTTTTTTTCTATTATGGCCTTGGTCCTGACTATTCTGTCCACATTCTACTGCATCTTTATTTATCATGCAGATTTTGTGCCATTTGCTGAATCATGCTGGTTGAGTCTGAATCTAAAGGTAGCAATGTCTTAATAATAAGACTCTATATGTACTTGTGGTATTAAAAGCTATGACAACAATCTCAATCAGCCTACAACCTAAACTCAACTCCCGTGACTGAAACATTGGAAAGCAGAATTCTTCATTGCATTGCAGATTGAGCTGATTTCTCTTGAAGTTTTTCTTTCAGATTCAGAGATTACCTCCAGCATATATAAAGGTCTTGTAATGCAGCTATGATAGATGCATCAGATGTAAGAATTCAGACTAATGGAATCTGTATAAATAACAGGTGAAATTCGGGTCCAGAGAAAAAGTGCAAAACTTTCACTAAATTGATTAACCCATGATTTCACAATTTTAGTTCTCCCAAAGCAAAATGAACCCTTATAGAAATATTATTAGTTATTAAATGTGTGAGTCTCTTTCCCTGTTAATATCTAAAAACACACAAGAGAACTGAATATGTGTGGGGTTTTTTGTTCTTTTGTTTTGCTTGTTTATCTACTACAAAGCATATGTGTACATAGATTATAAGACTTTGTCACGAATAATGATAGATGAATTTTGATTCTAAGCAGAACCACAAATCTTTCCTAACTTCTTTACCTTTTTATTTTGTTAATGCAAAAAAAAGGCGAACAGCAAATACCTTGATACATTCTGATACCCTCCTTTATATACAAAGTTAGTTCATCAAGCTATTAGCTCCATTCTGTCAATTTTCCTTCTTCAGGATTCAACCTGTCTCATGGCATCTTCTTCCACTATCCAATGCAACCATAACAAACTCAAGCTCTATGTCTGAGCTGCGTTCTCCACAGGGTAATTCTTCAACAGAGACAGAGTTTTGTGTATCAGAACAAAAGAGCAACACTGRGAAAAGCGCAGAGCCTGTGCTGGTCCAGGCAGTAAACACAGATCCGCTACCCAGCTACCCTGACACAGCAGAGCCTACAGGTTCCATGGGCATTTCTGCCTTTTAATCCCCCTGCCTGTGGCTTCTGGGATTCCCTTCAGGAAGCAGGACATGCAGCTGATGTTTCAGAGCCTACAAAGTAATGTCAGTTGAAACGCTGAGGTTCAGTGTCTGAAGTTAATGAGAATATTCAGTGCATCCTGAATACATCCTTCAGTTCAGTTGCAGTATTAACCTCTAATTGAAATTCATTACTGCCCTCAGCAATGAGTGAGGCAGACCTCCCCCCAAATGGTGAATGTTTTTTATAAAGTTAATTTTTGTCTGTAATTTAGGAATTTTTTTGGTACTTACAGTGCTTTTGATCCATGTTGTTTTTTCCTCTATATCTAAAGAAATCAGAAATTTAAAGGAAAAGGAAAATACAAAATCCTAATTTGAGAAGCCTGACAGTTGACAGACTTGAAAGAATTTTTTTATGTAACAACATATTTGATACATTTTTCTATATAGAATTATATGCTGATAATGATATTCCTCTAGTTACACATGATAAGCACTAAATATAAAAATGGCTTCCCACTTTTAATTCAACACTTTCTGTAGTCAAAAAGAAGAAGATTAATACTAATGATTAATATTCTGATTTCTCTATTGAAAGATGAACCTCCATATATTAAGTAGCTCAATTTCAGGAACAGTCAGGGGGTAAAAAAACTTTTGTGTTCTTTGGGCTGCCTCCATGTGACAAGTCGTAGTTTAGCTGAAAGCAACCACTTCACAAAAGTACAACTATAATATTCTATGTGTGCATTTATATATTTATATGTACCTTACTGTCTCTCAGTGTTTGTTCAGTTGACTGGCTTAATAAAGCACACAACKTTGGAAACAATGGTTTGAGGGGGTTAGGCTTTTTTGTTTTGCTTTAGTGGCTTTAGGAAAAAAACCCTCCCAAAATAGTACTGTAAAATAAATCACAATTACATATGCAAATAGACTGATTACATTTGGCTGCACAGCTGAGTATCAAATTACAGTGAAAACAGCTTTTTAAACTTGCAGCTACAAGTCTGCCCTCAGGCTGACCCAAGAGTCCTTTCATTTCAGCACAAAGCCATTACTTTGCTGTTAAGTGCCATCCATTACAAAACTAAAATCATGTGCAATTACAATTACACGCTCATTTAGATGTGCAATTGCTCATTTTTACACGTACAATATTGATACYGACTTTCATAAATGTATTCTGCTTTCCTGAACTGTATCTAATACAGGGAGCAAGTGTGACTGTGTCACTTTCTGCAATCTACAGCCTTTAAGAGCACAATCAGTATGTTAAAAAGAAATAATTCCTCTGATTAGTTGACCAAACAGAAAAAGAACAGTTGGTTTTGGGGTGCTTTTTTTTTTTTTCCTACATATATGCACTTTGTTAACACAGCTGTAAAACCTTTAAGATTTATATTTTGCAACATATAATAAATCTCTCTTGGCCAAACCTATCATTGGCCTTTCAAATTAATTATGGTATATATCAGGTATTTGGTAGAACACTAGATTATCATCATTTAATGTAAGAACATAATACCAGATGTAGTAGAAATTTCCAGTAGTGTAATTACCAGCGCCAGACAAACTGGGAGACAACTGATAGGTAACATTTTTTTCCACTTTATGTTTTCATTTCCCATAATCAGAAGCACGATTCTCTCCAGGCACAGGTGAAATTGCATAAGAGAGCAGGTTGCTGGGATCTGGGAAATGGCTGCAGTCCAGCGCTCCTTAGGCCAGGCACTGGACAGGCGGCCTTGCTGCCATTGCCAACTCATGGGYGGCAGCGTGTGAGGTGATAACTGATCCTGCTGGGATGGTCAGCGCCTCCAGAAACAGCCTTCACCAGCCCTAATAATCCCATCGTTCCAGCAGRCTCAGAAGCAACAAGCWTTCAAAATRCCTGGCACACTCCCCTYTTACCTCCCCATCTCTGCTCCYGCTCCTTCTCCTTCCCTTATGGATTAAAAGCAGCAGCCCAGTTTAGAGCC
The DNA here is from genome assembly GCF_030028575.1 of Malurus melanocephalus. Classification (NCBI taxonomy): domain Eukaryota; kingdom Metazoa; phylum Chordata; class Aves; order Passeriformes; family Maluridae; genus Malurus; species Malurus melanocephalus. Next base: position 1,786,922 of record NW_026623355.1, read on the forward strand.
CCTATGAAAAACACAAGTGAGGTTTTTTACTGTTTGATTCATCCTTAGTATATATAAATCTGCAAAACTACTGGAAGAATATGTACTTCTACATCTGTGTGTGATATTSAATATGTCAAGAAGAGTGGTGTTGATCTTGTATAAAGCCGGTTTGCAGGATCTTCTTTCAAAAAGCACAACAGCCACATGAAAAACCGTACCCTGATCTTAGTTGCCAATTGACTTTCCCATCAGCAACAATTCRCGAGTAACAGTCAGGGACATTTAATATTTATATGCACTTACATATTAATAATTGATAATTAGTTCTGTAGCTAAGGGAATGGTTGATACAAACGGGAGAGCAATTGTTTTACATGACAATCTATTGCGAATAGATGGTGGGTCAGAAAAAACAGGACATGTTTGCGTAAAAACTAATTCACTTGGGAGAAATTCCTTTAAATCAGACCTTAAACTGCAGCGAGTGGGTTGGTGAGCATGCAGATCTGCTGCATCAATGTTCACAAAAAGATGTTGATGGCACATCATGCTTGAACTGTTCAGGAAACCGAGYGGAAGATGATGTGTTAGAAAACTGTAGGAGCATGACATCTGTATATAATAGCCGCTATTTCAGGGACAGTATTCATCCCTGGATACTTAGGCTAATAAAATGCACTGACTGCGGCAAAGAAGAACTAAGATGCTTGATGGAAACAATAAAACAGTCTTTATAAACTTATCCAGGACTATGAACCTTAACATTGGGTATTAATAATTAAGTGCTTGCTATTTATGTAATAATGTACTTGATGTTACCTTCCTATTCTGAACCTCTGGAGTTCTTAGTTGGTGACATGAAATATATATTGAAATAATCAACAAAAATGTAAGGACTTTTAATTAATGCTGTATACTTAAGGTGATTGTGAAGTCCAACAAACGTTAGGAGGGCATGTCCATTGGTATTGTTGATTATATGTTGTGAGAAAAAATACATTTGAATTTCCAAAGCACGCAGGATGCCATCACTTCTWTAAGTGAGAAGGCAGAGGCCATTCTCTGGTCCCTCAGGCCCGGTGMCAGGGCAGATCCGTGAGGGCAGTTTCCCAATTCACTGCCACTTTCCGAGCCTCCCCTTGGAAAACATTGCCCTCTTCTTTCTGGATGAGGCTAGCTAAAGAGGCTTCACACCTGGGTTCATAAGTCTCTTATTTCTCCCAGTTTCCTTTGTTAAAGCCCTGACAGAACTTGACTCCCTCTGTGGGAGAGAGGGAGACGCCAACTCTATTTCCGGTCCCTCTCAGGTCCAACCCCAGAGCGAGCGGGGCAGCAGCACCTCATCTCGCCTCTCCTGCTCCTTCGCAGGGCCTCGTAGGGCACCTCTCAGGGGTGCAGTGCTTCCCTGAATCCCAGAGGCCCCGGGAAGCGGCGGCAGCAGCGGCACAGCCCCGGAGCCGCCCGGCCGAGCCCGGCCCGCGGCGCGACGTTGAACGGCCCCGCCCAGCACGCGGCCGCGGCCGAGGCGCCGCGCGAAGGCCGCCCCGCCCGGCCGGCGCTGAGGGACGGACCGGGCACAGCGGATCCACGGCCAGCGGGATCGCGGGACAGGGGCGCTGCCGGCGGCTGGAGGTGGGCTGGGCATCCCCCGGCCCGCAGGAGGGCACGGGGGTGGGGACGGGGCGAAGGGCCGGGCGGGGGAGATTTTGTTTCTTGCGAGCTGTGGGGCTTCAAGTGCAGTGCCATTTCGAGCGAAGGGATACGTTCAGTTTCTGGTAACTCGTGGGGATTTTTCACGAAAGAAGCGTCGATTCCCTTTCACGCATTTAGGAAAGAGCCTTCCAAACACTTGAGATGGGCGCTCGTAAGATGACWGCAGTTAATGTCCAACTTGTCAAGGCCTTTTTGCAGGTGCCAGAAGGCTTTCCTGGGCAGCTCTGCCATGGGGATGACCGCACACAAGCAGTGTGGCGTTGTGAGGGGAATGTCTTGGGATACTGTCCCTACTGCAGTAGTCTCTCATGGAAGTCGTTTATTTCTCAGCTATTAAAACGATTCTTTCCTTGGTAGTGGTCGGAAGTAACACTAGTAGTGGAGGATTTTGGTGTAGATAACTTGTTGAGATCTTTCCTAGCCTCTTCCTTGGGGAGAGCGGGTCGAAATGTGTTTTGCTGTCACTGCACAACTGGTTTTTATAGTCGAAACACTATAAAAAATACAGGTTTGCTGCGTTCTAGAAGCTGGCTAACCTCTTAAACAGGCTTTCCTGTTTTCAAAAAGTGTGCATACAGTTTGTGGTCAGGACATGAAAGAAAACTTGCCTGTTGTTTCTTTTTCACTCTTCTGAGGCAAATGTGTACTATCACTACATTGCTTTCTGTGGAAATTCAGTATCTAGGATAAATATGATTTATAAAAGCATTCCTAATCCAGGTAAAATTTAATATGCCATCCATATCTGTAGTCATAGTTAATTCAGGTGCAGGAATTTTCATTGCTGGTTTTGACTACATATTTAAGTCTTCCTTTTTTAAGATGAGCGGGTGGGAAAATCAGAGAATCAGACCAGGATTTTTTTCCTAGTTTTAGTTAAATTGTTCTAATTCAGACAGTAACCATTACATGTTTGGTTTGTAGACCTGAGTGAGCTCAAAGTTAACAAGTTGGAAAATTATTACTTGACTATGTTAGAAGTGTTCAAAAATGACTATGTTAGAARTGTTCAAAAAATTATAACGTAGTAAAATCTCAGCGATTTTTTGTTTTCTTTCTATAACACAAAGACCAGCTAAAGTGGGGTATGATGCTGGGTTGTATTTTAAATTGCCTAACTTCTCTTYCCTGTTTCATAGTGAAAATGGATAATGTAGTTGTAACTCTTGCAGTTGTGATCATTTCTTTATTTTTTTTTTTGATGTAACAATTATTCCCTTGTCTCTTAAACTTTCTTACAGAAAAAAAGAATCAGTATAATTTTTATTATGTCAGTTGTTCTTTCTGGCATTCTTTTTCTCTAAAAGTGGCTGAAGTTCCTGCAAATCATAGAATCTCCCAGTTGCCAAAAGATAGGGGAATTGGGAAGGAGATGCATTAAGATACAGATATTACGAATGAACATTTTCCAACTGATTGGTTACTTAAAAGTGCAAGATTTTTCAGCCYGACACCACCCTAGCAGTTTTTGATGCTTTTATAGTGGCTAAACTGAGTGTGAAGATACAAAAAATTGTATTAATTGAACTAAAGTAGTTCTGTAAGTTTATGTAAGGAATTCCTGTGCAGACAGCAGATTGTAAGGGGTATGCTGATGCTAATTAATTGAAAACCCATTGAACTAAATTGTTGGAAAATACTTTAATTCCATCCTATGTCCCTATCTCCTTTCTCCAAATGTATACATAGATATATAGGGAAAAAGTCTTGAGAAGGTAGGGAAGCTCAGTTGGAAGGAAAAATGTGATAGGTGTCTCATTCTGGCTTCATGCAAATTTTATCCAGCATATTCAATCATCTAAAAAAATATATGCATCAGATCTTTCTGCTTTTTCCTGCCCAGATATAATATTGCCTTGTCAAACACAAATAAGCAGGAGTAGGTAGATTGCTCTTCTTGCTTAACATCCATATGTGAAACTGAATGCTAATGATTTCAGCTGTTTTTTTGAAGTGCGATGTTTCAAAATGTTACAGAAGCAAAAAAGTTTATTGGCAAATCCCTTCAGCCAGCACGACCTGTGCATCAGCTGTCTTCTAAACAAGGTGAGTAGCATGACTAARGTGCAGTTCACTTTACCAAAGTTTGGGTTGTGCTTAGGGGAAAAAACAAGGATGATTAAGGCATCTCATTTTGCTTTGGTTTGTTTTTAAATTACGTTGTTCAAACTACAGTGAATAAATATCTTGCTTTGTGTTGATCATCATCAACTCTCTGTGTACATCATCTCTGTGATAAAATCTGAATTCAAACTATGTTAGGTTTGTACAGAACTCTTGGTGCTGCTCTTCTAGCTTGACATCTGAAATCTGGCTTCAGAAAGCTGTATCAGACTTCTCTGTTGAATTTGGATTTCTTGGGTTAGTTGACTCCTGCTATTGAAAGCATAAAGTACACATCATTAACAAATAAATTATTTAGATTTTATTGCAAGTACGGTCCACTGCACTGCATTGTTCTTGCCTAGCTTTCATGCGAGTTTAAAACAAAAAAAACGAAGTTTAAGAAAAGAATCATGCAGTATTTATGTCAGGTGTGAACATTTTGGTTTTGTTTTTAAATCTCTATATGCTTCCTAGATATTGAAGTATTACAGCTGTTTTTATTGTTAAGTTAGAAATTTTTGGTGGCCAGAAAATCATCAGCTGTGCTGGTGTGGACTAAAGCTAAATGACATCATAMATTTTTTACTTTGTATAAAATTTATTGAAGAAATGAAAAAGGGGTCCTGTGGTGATATAGAGYTTTTAAGTTACGAATAAATGTCCATATAATCTCTGTGCAGCAAGAAATGTTCTAGGGGCACATACCACAAAATAATCCTGTGGAGTCTGTTGAAATTACTTTTTCTTAATGTTTTGTCTTCACCAGCATCACCCATTGCATTAAACATCCGGACTGAATTACCCAGCAGCACTGAAGCATGTTTGCAGAGTAAGGTTAACTGGGTGAGTATTGAGTGAGTATATAATTATTTATAAATTGGAGGTCAGCTGAWCCACGGTGTAATCAAATGAAAAGAGTTTCCAGCTAGGAGTGTTCTTCATGCTGAGTGTTTTAAACCAGCACTGTCCAAACTGTGGAGAAGAGTTAGGAGTTTCAGGAGTGTCTTTCCCTGGTATTTGCATGCACTGACAGCTGAAAAATGCAGCTTAGGAATTTAAGATTCTTGTGAAAGTCTGTGTGGCCTTTCTTTAGTCTTCATTAAATTTAAGTCAGTTCTTTTAAACTTTGAGTAGCATATATTCTGTCTTTGTTTATTATGTGTAAGTAATACTAGAATGTTCTTTGTTAGGACATGCACAAATTCTTCTGAAACAGCAAACATCATAAAACTTCATACTTTATTGCTACAAATGCATGGGTTTGGACATGATATAGATATGTCCTTCAGGCTTGAAATTGGTTGTAGCTGTTAGCTGCGAATGTTTAATGTTTTATAGCCTGAGTTTGATTTTCTGTTGGTTTTGATTTTAATGTTTTCAGAGAGTTGATAGATGGGGTTTTTTGTTAGAACAAATGCCTGTTACTTCATTTTTGCTATATTTTTTTTATTTTAGAAGAGTTTTATCTATCCTGTGGTCCTTCTTTATTGTATGAAGCTTTTCTTTTAAAAAAATTWAAAAAAAAAAAAAGTTAGGTCTTGGGAGCCTATCTTTGATCCCACATTGGGAAATTACCACATTTGTCTTTTGAGCACTAGTTATTGGGGAAAASAAACTATTCTCTTTTAAATAAGCCTCTGATCATCAGTGTTGTAATATTCAGTTTCATCAGTACTTGGCTACAAGTAGCTGCATATTGCATTCGTTTGATATGAGTGCAAATGTATTTTTTATATTTTTTAAAACTTTTGCTTTGATGTACTATATGGAAAAGGCTTTTTAATACTTTTGACCGTGAACTGTTTCAGGGTGCCCCAAATACCATCTAAAGAGAGTCCTATGAACCCCTGCTTGGTTATATCCACTTCTTGCCCTCTTCCCATCTGACTCAGAATGGTGTTAAGATTCCGCAGCGAAACCTGTAGAGCCTTTTTAACTAAAACAAACTGTTGAGGATAATCTGCTTTCTGACTTTCCAAAACACTTTCTTCAAGGTTTTGGCAGCTGGGCAAAACTTATACTGTGGATATTGGGTCTTGATGCTTATGAAAGAAACCTTTTTKCTAAGTGAGAGACTCCAAGTCCATYCTTTGGTCTTAAGGAAAGTAATTCCTGCTYTTATTGTTCCTGAATGTAGCAGCTTGTGTCTGTGGTCTAGGTGGGATAATAGAAAAGGACATAATTCTGTTCTTTTTAAAAACTAGCAATAGCACTGTAAAATTCTGTGTAAAAATGTCTGTCAAATATGTTCACTTGTATAGCTTTATTGAACTATTCCTTTGTTGTGTGTAATCAAGAGGAACAAATGTTCTACAGGTTCAAGTTAAACTGTGTTGCAATTGTTATTTTTAACTAAGAAACATGTGTTCTTTCTTTAATATGCTTCAAGAAGGTAAGCTTCATAACTTTCCTTCCTCATTTTAGTCACCTGAAATGAGTGAAGTGAAGATCTTGACTCAAACTGTGGTGCTCTGTCAACCAAAACAACATGAATCAGGAGCAAAAAAAGGTAAAATAGTGCATGGGGAACTGTGTCAGGATTGTTTTTTCTGGATGGAGGACACCTGAACTTTGAAGTGATGTGGGCTGCATTTTTTTTTTTTTTCTGATTAGCCAGTGCATTGGTGGTTTGGAGAGCAATATGAAACTTTTCTGGTTTTCACACAACCCTCTAGAGAAAGTGTAAAAGTTGACTGTAACTGAGGTGGAAAGCTTCTGCTGTAAAGGTGTTTGCATATAGGGATGTAACTGTCTTTTAAAAAACCCGAACAAACCAAACGAAACCAACGAATAAAAAACAACCAACCCCTCCAAAAGAGATCTCAAACATAAAAAAAAATCTTAACACAAAATCCTGGGTTTGTATAGATTTCTTATGTGTGTGTAAGTATAGATTTGAGGTACGTCCTTTAGCCTGTTGTAGGGGTGAGTTGTGGCATACAGACTAGGGAAGGTAATCAATTCAAGAACTCAGCATTTTGGCTTCCTTGTCCTACTCTTACTATGGTGATTTTGAAATACAAATACTTGAGTGGTTAGATATGAATTAGTTTTTATGATTAATCCTGAACAGTTTCTTTTTGTGTCAGTACTGTCCTTAAGATTTGCTTCTTACACTTTTCCCTCTGTACTGCCTGCCCCTGTACTCATAGAGTATTGGTTGTTTAAACAAATCAAAATTTTACTCTTTTTTTTTCTGTAAGAGAAATCTCAGAGAAAAAAATGGATTCTCACAGTACTTCTCTACCCCTTCTGCCCCTTCATCAGAATGAATGATTCTTCATTCTTAGTCATGTCACAGAAAMTGCATCACTGATCTAGGTTATTGAGACAATTTCTTGTCTGTGTGTTCTGTAATCAGGCATCCACCTGTAGTCTCCAATCTTTGAGTAATCTCTGATCATGTGGTTTGTTCTGTTGCCCTTAGCACTCAAAAATTGAAAGAATTTGATTAAGTTTTATTGAGTCTTTCCTATTCTTCTCAGTTTGAGGTTACCATCTCTCAGATTCTTGAGCAGTATTCTATTCTGTCATGTTACTGACTGGAAAATCAAGTCTTCCATGTATCCCTTTCATGCTCAGGTTCATTTCTTCTATTGTTCTTGTTCTTGACAAATAGAATACAGTTCTGTTCTTTGGATCTAGTTAGATGTCAGACTGATAAATTCTGTCTGTTTGGTGCTGTCTTTCTGGTCCTTTCTCATTGATTCTGCCTGTGGTGTGCATAGATTGTTTTGTTCTRCAAGATCTTAAATGGCTTTTCATCACATCCTGGTCTCCTGTATAAGCCATCACTTTGGATCTTTTTCAGTGGTTAATTGCTCTGTGATGCATCGCTGAGTCTACTCCACAGTTGTCCACAATGTCAGACTTATATTTGTTTTTAAAGGGCTTTTGTTTGTTTGCTGGTTGTTACCTTTTCCTTCAGAGTAACACAGCTTTAAAGGTCCTGCTATTCAGCTGCAGCTTACAAATAAGCCTTTTGTTTTYTTCCTTTTTTCCCCATGAATGGTAAAAGTTCTTCTAGAACTCCGTTTATGTTCAGCTGCACTTTTAGTTCTAGAGAATAATTTCCATTTGGAATCTCTTCAGTGGTACCATGCTTTCAGTTCTTTGTCTCAGCAGTTCTTAAGTGCAGGATGGAGTTCCTATGGACCCACTTGAGCTTTTCCAGGTTTCTCTGGATGGCATCCTGCCCTTCAAGTATGTCAACTGCACCACTCCAACTTGGTGTCATCAGCAAATTTGCTGAGGGTGCAGTTGATTCCACTATCTGTCTTTGATAAAGATACTCAGCAGTACTGGTCAAAATACAAAACCCTGAAGGGTGCAAGCTCATCACTCACTGATCTACATCCACACATGTCCACTATTCTTTGGATTATAGAATRGTTTGGATTGTAGAGAACTAAAAGATAATCAAGTTCTAACCCTCTGCCGTGTGCAGRGGCACCTTCCAGTAGACCAGGTTCCTCAGAGCCTCATGCAACATGGTGCTGAACACTCCCAGGGGATCTCTGGGCAACCTTTTCCAGTGTCTCACCATCCTCACACTAAAGAATTTCTTCCTCATACCTAATTTAAACCTATCATTCTTCAGCTTAAGGCTATTCCCCCTTTTCCTATGACTACATAGCTCTGAAAAGTCCCTATCTAGCCTTCTTGTAGGCTCCCTTTATGTACTGGAAGGCTACCCCACAGTCTCCCAAGAGCTTTCTCTCCTCCAGCCTGAACAACCCCAGCTATCTAAGCCTGTCTTCGTAGGAGAGGTGTTCCAACAACTTAGGGACTTTCCTCTGGACTTATTCCAGCATCAGATCAGATGCAGCTGTCCAACCAATTTCTCATCTAATGAACAGTCCCCCTCATCTAATCCATATTTCTCCAGTTTAGAGAGAAGGATGTTGTGGGGGACTGTATCAAAGGCATTACACACGTCATTCTCTTCCTAGGTTTTTAATCAAGGGGKGAAAAAGCAAACTGAAAATTTTCAAGTATGGTCATATTCTTTAAACTGTTTTCAAAGTTACCCTCATGCCCTCCCCTATGTTCAGCAGTTACTGCAATCATTTGTTCAAAGGCAGGAAGAAATTCCATTCATAGTTGATGTCATCAGCTTCTCTCTTTTTAATATCCTACAGTCTGAGAAAAAACTGTAGTCCATCAGGTGACAGTGTAACAATCTTGCAGTACCCCCATCATTCCTAAAGGAGTAAACTTTGTCATCAAGGACCAAAGATAAAATTTATTTCTTCTTTGCCTAGTTCCTTTCCTCTTGTTTCTACTCTTATTTGAGAATATCAGCTTAAAATACAGATRTGGCTAGACATACTGTATCCAAGACTATGCTATAATAGAGACAGTGCTGTAAACTCAAATGAGAAACCTAYGTGTTCTGAGTAAAGGCCCTGACTTCTGTTAGTTCAGTGTAACCCTTCAGAGCTATTAGACTGCTATTAATCTGCCAGTTTACTTGCAGCAAGTCTCGACATTACTTCTAGGTGTTGAAAGACATTTAACTTGTTAGCGCCAAGGAAAGAGGCACCTCATTTTTGTTATCTCTCGCTTAGAAATATGTGTCATTTTGGAGTGAATTATAAACATTTTCTTGTGGGTTTCAAGACCAGTGTATGGTGTTAATTAGAACGAGATGCAGGGAGTCTGGTGTAAGGTTGGATTCACCTTTTTTTCTTCTTTTGTATTTATTTACTGTGTCAGTTTGATACAGTTGAAGTGAAATGCTCTAATTTACTACAAATTTTCCTGATGCAAGGTAAGACTTAAATTACTGCTGGTTTTAAAACTGTTTTTTTATATTCCACATGCAGCATTGCCATTCTATAATGTAAMCAAATAATTTTTCTGAATTCCCAGTCTTAATCCCCTAAACAACATTGAAGTTAGTGATTTTGTATATTTACAGAAAGGATCCAGTACAGCAGAGACTTCCTTCTGAAGCTTTCAAATGTTTCTCTCTCTCAGAAGAAGCCAGAGTTTCTTCCTGATCATCCAATTGTACTTGAGAAGCCAGTAAGTGCATTTTTTTTTGTATTAAGTGAAGTTATATTATCATCCGTGGACGTTTTGATAATCCATTTGACAGGAAACTTTTTCCCTCAGAGTMGCCTGCCAAGTTGATAAAACATTCCAAGGACAGATTGTGCAGTTCAGCACAACTTTTGTATGTAACTTCTCCAGTTGGTATTTGACATCTTTCCCTGGTTAATACTGTTTAAAGAGAAAGGGTTTTTAATTTGTTTTCAGGAAAAAGATCAGATATGTTTCCATGTTTTCAAAATAAAAGAACAATCTTGATAAATTTCCAGCTTGGTAAAGGTCTTAATCCAGTGTTGTCCAAGTATTAGTGTCCACTACAAAAGTATTAATGAGTTCGACGCAGTTTGTATTATCATTGTCTTTGGTCTTTGGTTTTGGGGAGAGATTAATAGAAGTGAGTGATGAATGTGGAGGATGTTTGCTACCTTAATGTTTGTGATAAAATAATCCTCAAATACTTCATATGCTAGGAGAAAACATCTACTGGATCACATTCCAGACCCCAAGTGTGAGAAAATCTGTGTAAACATTATCATATCAAATTAGGCTACCTACCAGGTGGCTTTTGAGACCATTGGAATGTAGTTCTGCTAGAAATAGGATTCCTGTTATGGAAGAGTATGTMCACATGATTACTGTGTTGGCCATATTTGGAGGCATTTTTAAGCTTTTAAAATTCTGTCCTTTGAAGAAACAAAAATTAACTAAAATGTGACAATAATCAGCTTTCCCTGATCTTACTTTTTATATCTTTCTATTTGTCCTCAAGATAAAAGCTGTATTTGTTTGAAAATCTSCTTTCAGATTGCGAAGTTTGAGCTCTTTAATTTCCTAACTTTCCCCCTCTCCTGCCAACTGTGTTTTTAAGGGGGCCAAATTCTGATATCTGTATGCTTTCATGTAGTTACATCATAGGAAAAAGGAGGGCCCCTACAGAAATAGAATCAGTGAGATCACCTAGTTCAACCAAAATTTCAGTGTGCTGACTGATCACGTCATCCATTTTTTTGCACAGAAACCAGAGGGRTTGATGAGATGCATGTGTAAAGTAAATGAATGATGTTTAAAAGTGGCAGAAGGTGCCTGCAAATAATTTTCTAATGACAAACAGACAATCCTACAGTGTCAGTGAGATTGTATTTTGGAGCAGGTGGTTTTTAAGCAGTTTGCCACTGAATTGAGTATTCAGACAGTTCATAACGATCTTAAGACTCCTAATTCTGAATTTTTGAAGCCACTGCTGAAGTATATACCCATTTTAGATGAAGAAAACTTCCTAGTGACTTGTACAAGGGAGATGCAGTTGTTAAAGTTGGTGGGCTGTGGACTGCGTTTGTCCTGAAGGACACTGAGGTTTTTATGAGATGTGGGGATCAGGGCTACCAATAAATAGCTCAGCATTTGAACATGTTACTGTCTTGACACGGTCTTCTAGGAAAATTTTAGATTAAGTCTCTATGATTAATGAAAACAGAACTGTTTGCCATAATAAAAAAAAATTGTGAAATTTACATGGAATAGAAAAGAGTTACAAGTAGACCCAAATGAAAACTTAAGTGCTCTGTTATAACTGAAGTAATTTGAGGGTTTGTTTGTCTTACAGGTAAAGAACAAACCTTTCATTGACATCTGCAAGAAGTGACATGTTGTTTGGAAGATCAGAAATCCATCAATGAGGGAGCTACATTTGATGTAGGTCTTCGGGATTTTTGAAGGTACTTGGGTGCCTGCAGATGGAAGTACGACCCTGTGAAACCTGTGAAAATGCCTGTTTCTTCACGTAATTGCCTGAATGCTTTAAGAGAAAAACCTTTAATTTGTGATGCCTGAAATGGTAATATGATTAAAGTGAAAATAAATAATTTTGCATATTGGTGTGGCAGAATTTTGTCATTGAGTTGTTTGTGTTATGTAGCCATGTATTTTGCCTGACCATAAATTCTAAAACAATACTTGACTAAGACTTTTTGCTTGCTTCCTACTCCCTTCCTCAGAACTACAGATGGAACAACAAATACTGGCTGTGTCAAATCTCAGATGTCTTAGGGTATCTATTCCTCTAGTTTTTTGGGGGGTGGGGGTTGACATGACTTGTTTCTTCTTAATTGAAATCTTCATCTTGATACAAGATATTCCTTAGTATTTTGTGGTTACACATACTTTCTTTCTCAGTAGGAAGCCACTTAGTAGTTATAGTTTCACTAACATGATAAATTTCTCATCATGGATCAGAACAGAAAACCTGCCTATGCATTGCATTCCTAAAAGTTCTTTGTAAATAATTGTTCAGCGTTCTTGAATTTAAAAAGTGAAAGTAATGGKAAAAACTGAGGAACAAGACAGATWTTAATCATATGTCTCATACGGGTAAATAGGTGTACCAATGCATAGTTAATTCTCTCTTTTTCCCTTAAATGAGTATGGTATCTAATAGTGAAGTGGAAAGCAATCATTCAAGTATTTTCTGAAAGGATCCTTCAGTTGACAGGCATCAATAATAACTGTTTTGTRTTAATATAATTAACTTATGAAGTTGTATTTAGACCTATAATAATAYCATTTGGCTACTGCAGGCAATATTTTAATCTCTGTCACAAATGATAATGAAAGCTAAATGAGATTGTGGTAAATGGCAATTACAGTAGTGCAAAAACCTGTCAAGTTTCATTTGATAGGCGCTAGATTTCCTTTCCTGAATGATGTAAATCTTTTTGTTGGTTGGTTTTATCACTGGGAGTTTCTTAGAGTGGGTCTTGTGGATCTTCTTTCCCAGTATGTGTCAGACAGTTTCTGTGTGTAGCTCTCAAAACTCCTAAGTGAAACTTCTTAAACTTCTTGTGTATGATTCATCAAAGTGTCTACTAAAAAGTATACAAAGGTGAGTAACTGTTATAAGGACATATGACCTACTACAATTTTTTTCACCCTTCCAGCACCTATTTAACATCATGTTCTAAAGTAGGTTATTTTAAGAATAATTTTAACACATTTTTTTTCCACTAAAAAGGAAAATTGTTACAAACTTCAGTGTAGTGTGTGATTTTTCACTTAAGGATTTTCTCTGAATCTGTGTCACGTGTCACTTGSATTTCCTTTGTAGGTCAGTAGTGACAAAAAAACCCATGCCAGCCAATAGACTGACATCTTGGCATAGGAAAAACAGCAGCTGGTTGTAAAAGAGTATGAGTAAATTTACTTTGATAAAGACAAGAAGCCTTTAAACCTATGTCAGTTGTGAGGGTAATATCAGTAACCTTTTAAAAATGGACAGATTGGTAGCTGGATCATGTCAATATGGGAAAGCCTTGRACTTCAAGCATTCCCTTTTGCTGAGTTACTTTGAGAGATAAAAAGGAGAAATTTGTCTCTTACATGGGTAAGTAGATGTTCAGGTATCCCTTTTTGTCATTCACATTTGTGTGGAGAGCCAAGGCCTTGTGAACTTTATTTGCAAAGGGCTTGATTCAGTTGTCTAAAGGTAGGCATCTGGTGTCATCTGAGATTTACCTGGAATTCCAGTCCACGTGCTGCATGGGCCAGGCATAAATGACAGACAAACTATAGGTAACTCATGTTGTCCTCAGCTGGGAGCTGGAGAACAGCTGGGTTGCTCTGCAGTATCTCACATGTACTAGATGCCTTTTGCCTCAGAACTCTACTGATAAAATGGTAGCTGAGTTGCCTTGGTCATGTGCAGGTATCTAAATGTGATGTCTTTCTTAATCTTGAACTCAGTCCTGGTCACAATTTCTGGAATACAGGACCTTACTGCAGTGAAGACTGGTGTGTTTGCAGTCTAAATTCCCCACTTATATATGGTAATTTTTCTTGTTGAGAAGAAATAAAAATAGACAAGAAGGTATTTTATTGAACATGACTTTTAAATTACTTTAGGGTACTGTTTGTAATCTTAGACTGCTAAATGACTGGAGGGAATGATCCTGTAGCATGTAGAGCTTGTCTGCCTTGTGGAGGTGTGAGGTTACAGTGGTTGCTTGCCCATTCTTGGGCTGGAGGACACACCTCAAATGCACGAGACAACAGTATGACTTGTTAGGGAATCAAGTATTGCTACTTCCAGGTSTTGCAGAATCATAGAATATCCTGAGTTAGAAGGGACCCACAAGGATCATTGAACTCCGACGCCTGGCCCTGCACAGGCTACGCTGACTCACACCATGTGCCTGAGAGCATTGTCCAAATGCTGCTTGAATTCTGTTGGGCCGTGACCACATCCTTGTTCCAGTGTTCAACCGCCCTACAGGGCAGGAACCTTTTCCTAATGCCTAACCTCAATCTCCCCTCACACAGCTTGATGCCGTTCCCTCAGCTCCTGTCACTGGGCACCAGAGAGGAGAAATCAGGCACTGCCCCTCTTCTTCCCCCCTCACAAGGAATTTGTAACTGCAGTGAGGTCTCCCCTCAGTCTGCTCCAGGCTGAACAGATCAAGTGACCTCAGCCACTCCTCATATGGCTTCCTCTGAAGGGCTTTCATCATCCTCATGTCCATCCCTTTGGACACTAATAGCTTCATATCTCTTTTACATTGAGGCACCCAAAACTGCCCCCAGCCCTTGAGGTGAGGCTACCCCAGTGCAGAGCAGAGTGGGACAATCCCCTCCCTTGCCTTGCTGGCAGTGCTGTGCCTGATGCCCCCAGGACAGGGCTGGSCCTCCTGGCTGCCAGGGCACTGCTGGCTCACATTCGACTTGCCATCAGCCAGGATCCCCTGAATGTGAGGGCAGTCTGTCAGCAACATCTGTCACCCCACTGATGACCAGGTGRATTGAGGTGACAGGGCTGGCTAGGTAGGTGTCCCCTTCCTCCCTCAAGGCTCATGTGCGCCCCTACCAAAGCTGCACACTGGTTGAAGAGGGTGGTCTCCCCCATGGTTATGGTGCTGTTCATTGCTCAAGGATATACAGTAGCACTGTTCCCCTGCTAGAGCCTGCAAACAAGCTCAAAGGTTTATGGCTATTTATGTTGTAACATCAGTTTCTCTGAAGACTTTGCAGTGACCTGCCAGAGATCCAAAGAAAATATTTTCTTAGTGGTAAGGACATAGAGATTGTGAAATGTTAAGTSTGGGGATCTACAGTGAAAACAGATACAGAGATATGTTTCTTCTTGCAAGGGCAAGGGCTAGAGCCTGTTAAGACAAGATAGTGTTGCTTTGTCTTCTTGTGAGCAGAAAATATCTTGGGGGAAGCTCTGTAAAAGCTTGGGGGAAGCTCTCTRTAAAAGAGTTGTCCCTATGTTTATTCTCTTAATTAATGACTTAACAGCTTCTCTGCAGACATGTATGAAAATGTGTGTCCAGGTTCATACTTCTTTTGTAAAAAGAGACTAGAGCAATGTTAAGTAATGATTGTTTATTAACACAATAATAAAACTTTCCACAAATATTTAGTCATACATTCAAGACATACTTTTCTGTGACAGTTTGGACTTCATATACAAAATAAGTAGTTTATCTTAGTTGTCTTATTTTTGTTTTYAGAATGCATCATTTCACTGAACTAGTCACGAGAAGGTAATAAATAAGCAGTTTTTCAGATTTTAGAATAAAGTGGGAAAGATCCCATCCATAATAACAAACATCACATCATAAATTCACCTGTACACTGCAGTATGAATGTTAGTGTAATGAAAAACAATACAACATTAACATTACTTGGAACCACAGCTTCTAGTTGTTATTGAGGACCCACCATGATGCTGAAAGAGAACAAAATTTATTTATTTGTTAACATAAATGGCATTTCTTTTTTTTTAACCTCTGGTAAAAATCCTAAATAATASCTATAACTTATATAGAGAAAAAATTGTTTATATATGCAGCTAATATTGGTGAGAAAAAATGCTCAGAATGCTGGGAGAGCTGAATATAAGTGGTGGGAAGGTGGCTCTGTCCCAATAATTGTATCTCTTTTTGATATAATCCAAAGAAGCATTAATGTATCACAGGTGTGGTTTCATAGGATGAAGCACCCAGATCCCAGAGAGCAAAACACATAAATCCTTGGTCCTGTGCTGCTGTGTGTGTGTCAGGATTTAAGCTAAGCACTGTGTTCCCCAGGTGGTTGTGTTACCTTTAATGACCTTCTTTCCTGGTGACRTTATTTACATCTGGTAGGTGTTTTATACAACTCAAGGAATTAATAATGTTTTGTCCTCAAAAACAAGAGAACTGATGGACTTGTAAAATGYCATTCCCATTGAAAGTTCTGTAATCACCAGATTATAGACAGTGCTGGGTTGAAACCAATTTGTGTTTCTTCCCACCAGCTATCCTTTGGCCTTTTGAAATGGAACCTTAGGCAGAGAGGAACCACCAGATTTATGGAGATGGGAAAGAAGAAAAGGAATTGTGACTCTGAGATGCCAAGTGCCCTTTGCAAAGGGATGATCTAGGTTCAGTAGGTTTCACCCTACACCAATTTATGAACAGATATTTTTTCTTGTGTATGCATCCAAAGGAGCTTCCATTAATGCTATCTTAAGTGAAAATTATTATTCATGAAGAAAAACTATGAGAAGATACTTAGGAGTCTTACCTCTTGGTAAGACTTTGGACTATGAAAGCCTTGTAGTCTCTGGAACATCAGTGGATTAATGAATTTCAGCCTCCAGAAATGCCGATTTAACTATTTATTTCAAGAATAGTAGTGTTAGAAGTTTTCAAGAGTTTTCCTCTACTTATGTTTTCTTCACCCAAAAGTGCTCTAGAGTCCTCAAGTACAGATCTTGTATAAAAATGAGGCATTCACTGAAGGTGAACGGAGTGATTTATGCCACCCTGCTAGATGGGCTGAAGAAACTGGGTGAGTTAACGGGTTCATGACTGGTTTTAATAAGTTGTGCATCCCATTAACTGATGGTAAATGAATTTTTTTTTAGGATAATACTGGATCCAGCAATCTTGAAATTTTGTCTTCCTGAACATTCTTGGCCACAGAAGTGTATCCTTACTAATTTTAATTAATTGGGAAAGTCTTATGGGTTGTAAATTTTGATTGAATCAGATTCAGATTACAATTTGCAATTGATTCAGTTCTTAGCTACCCAAATGTGTAAAAGAATTTGGAAATTTCTCAGCTAGGGTAAATTTGTTTTTAGAATAGAGCTTATCTGAGCCTATCTAATTGCAGACAGGTTGGGTTTTTTTTCCTTCTGATTTTACAGTGACACTATGGTGTCTACAATTCTTTTGTAAAGTGTTCTGGTAGGATTGAAGCCATCATTTCAAGAACATTTTCTGTCTTTCAAACACAAGTATGATTTCTATAAATCTGTTGTGGGAAGCACTTTCCATGAAACAGAGTTCAAATCACTGCACAGATGTCTAAATTACAGGTAATATAAAATTGTACAACGAATGGTGAATGAATTAATTCAGATTGCCCCCCCCTACTACCCCAGCAAGGAGTGCACAGTGAGAAATGCTGTTTCTATGGTAACTGTCTGCCAGGATAGAGTGCTGCAGACTGAAATCCTTCTTAGCAGGCAGAGTAAATGCTTTAATGAGTACTTGGAATCCAATTTCAGACACTTCCATATTTAGGCATTTAAAAATTATGTTTACATTTCATTTTATGTTAATTGCTACCCATGAGTAAACTATCTTGGAACACTGCTGGATCATGTGCAGTCTCTTGGACACAAAGAATTTTGGGAAAAGGCTTGATTGTTTCCTACAGTCAAGTTTGTCTTAAATCCAACCATATCCCAGTAAGATACAAGATTTACAGAGATTCTTGGTTCATTAACTGCAATCTCCTGATTCTGCAGGAATCCCTGGCACATAATTTTGTATATAGATCAGGCTCATGAGGTCTGAAGATGTCTTGGATGGTTTCTTTTAAGGAGAAACTCCAGGTACAGGGCTACATTTATTTTTCTACTAAGTGGGGTTTTATTATTTTAAATTTAATCTGTGCTCAGACATACAGGAAATTAGGGCTTCATTGTCATAGATTTGTGTTCCCTAAAATAAAATAACATTACTGTCCTCTCAGTAAATATGGGACTGATGCTTTCTTTGCTTTATCCTGTACCTGAACTGTCTCTTTTAACTCTCATTTCTAGGAGGAAGAAGATGTTACATGCTTATCGGTTTGTACTAGGAATAACAATTTGGTATATTTACCACCTTGTTTTTTTTAACATAGCAGGAAGTATGTACAATAAGTTGGTTAGTAAATATCACTTACAAGTAATTAAGACTCCCTTTGATAAATGTAAGTAGGAATAAGTTGAGGTCTTAATCAAAAAGCATTTTTTTTTCCTTGAAAAGCTTAAACAGGGTCTATTTTACCATTCACAAATAGTGTTGTTTATTCTAGATATTTTCTTAAATAGTGTATGTTAGTGTAACTTCACCTTATGTAAAATAAAACACAGTAGGTCTTCTCCTTACTGATGCATTTTATACTTCTGTGGTTAAAATAAAAACGTTTGGACTCCCTTTCTCCTCTATACCAAAGAAGATCTGACTAAGGGTGATATTATGTAGTGGTCTTGCATATGGAACACACTAATATAATACAAYCTTTCATATGAAACAAACAAAATGTGAAAAGTTGGTATTTACCAGGGACTAGCATTGTTGTGATGAGCTCTGGAGTTTCCAAGAAATCCACATTACTCCTTTGGAAGGCCTTGCTGTAATTCATTTCAAGGTGGCTAAGTAATTGTAAAAAACCAAAACAAAACAAAATGAGTTTTTTAAAGAGGTTAAATTTTTTTTWAAATTATCTTTAGAAATTTTACAAATAATGTGGTAATAGAGATTCTGTGCTTCAAAACTTGGGGTGATAGTGGGAGAGGAGACCATAAGCTATGAAGTGCTTGCATGTTATATTAAACACAGGTTTTCTTCTGTGCGGCACACTGTCACTCTGATGCTCATCTTTTGGCTGTGATCCAGTACAGTGTAGACGTGTGTTATCAGTTGTGTTGAGTCTTTGTGAGAGGAAACCCAGTAAAACTGGGGTTTTCTTTGAGAGGAAAGCAACTGAGCTTCAAGAGACTTCTCCATCTCCCTAAGAGTGGGTTCTGTCTACAAATTCAGTATCATAGGGTTTGTTTGAGTCTTTTTWAACTAAATGTAGATAAGAACAGCCTTTTTATCTCTACTCAATTTCTTAATCATCTGCCTGCTAGAGGCTAGAATTCAGCTGCAGAATGCTTAATCACTATAATTTCTATTTTGGGYCCAAAAGAGACACTCAGGGAATCTGTTGGATGGGTTCCTGTGGTGCAGGTTGGGAAGGTTTGGGAGAACTCCCCATAACTACTTGCATGCTGAAGTTTGCTGCAGGGTGGCACACCTGGTTCTATAATTGGGTCTTTTTGTTTCTTCTTTATCATGGAGCTCTGGTAATATTGCTGTCTTCCTGTTTTTTGTCTCTGATGAACTAACATCCATCTGATGCTATATCTTTATGTACTTACTGTCAGACTGTTTCTGTTTTGAATCACCTTTGTCTTTCTGACATTTTCATTTATGCTTTGATATATTTAAGCCTTTAGCAACTGAAGTATTGTTCTGAAATACTGTGATATATTTAGCAAAAAATCAGCAGTATTTAATTTGTACACAGTCTCTCTACACTATTAATTTCTAACCTTCAAAACTTTATGTTTTACCAAAAAAAAAAAAAAA
>NW_026623355.1:1806483-1844788 GCF_030028575.1 Malurus melanocephalus
CTTACCTATTCCAGGCATTGCTGTTTTCCCAGAACTCATAAACAATGAAGTGGAAATTACTTGGAATCTTCTGTATGGAAACACTAAGAATTGTACAATAGAACTAATTTAATGAAACATATTTATTGAATGAAAAAAGTTATTGGACATCCACATCTTATTCCAAACTGCCTATGAGTAAGACCAAATGCAGCAATTTTTGAAAAAAAACCCCATAAAACTAAACAATAGAACCAAACCCAATAATCACCCCAAATAATAAATTTAAAAAATGAGTGATCATAGTGATCATATACTGCAAATCATCTGCACTTTAAAACAAATCTTTCTGGTATATTTATTTTTATTTATTAACATTTTCTATTACTACACTTATGATGAAACTAATTTTTCATATTTACCCAATACTGTCATTTATTTAAAGAACTGCTAAACAGAAAATTAATCGAACAGCTGTTCAGGGAAGATCAGCTAATAAGTATAAGTTATGCTTTTGTATGAGAGATGCATCAAAGTGTGATAGAATTTGGGTGCTTTGAAAGCAAGTGGAGTAAATGAAATATATATATATATCATGGARTATAAAGCCAGATAGGCTGATATCTGCTGCAGATGCACTTTTGAAATAATATTTTGGATACTACTACTTGTTCTTAAGTTATTCAATTAATAGTTTATCAAGGCTGCAAAATGACACACATAATATCTGTTGATCCTCTACAAAGACTCATCCTGCTTATTATCCTGAGCATAAAAGCTTTATAGCATGTGGGGTACTTATGAACTTGGGTACTCAAATTGGTATTTAGATAAATAGCACAGAAAGTCTTTATACAGATTTTTGCATGTCCCCAAGTGAAAGATTGCTGATCTCACTAATGGTGTGCTTGAAAACTGGTGTCAGTTTATTCTTCATAATGTAGTCAGCAGTGTTTTATGATTTACTGTTTTTCTTCTGCTGTATGTGAAAATGCATGGGAAAACAGCAAAAATACCAAAAGGTTGTTGGAAAAAACAAGTCACTGTCAATTACAGCTACAGCAAAACCCATCCGTTAGGTGGCATTGCAGACTTGCCAAACGCCTGTAAACATGGGACAGAAAGAACTTTCTGCCACCGGCTGTTAACTTGCATTCTGAAGTCATGTMAACTCTCTTCCCTGACAAGTCTGCAGTCATGACAGTGTTTTGCTGGATATTCATTTCTGGGAGGGGGCCAGGAGGGCTTCTCATTGGTTTTTTTCTTCCCATTTCTTGGCCAGCAAGAGAATTTATTTTYGTCATCAGTCTGCCTTTACAAGCAAACCGCTGCAGAAATATCACCCTTCTTAATTTTTCTGGTCTATGTGAATATTGCTGATAAAATCCTAAATGTGATAATCTCATAGCAACAAGGYTCATAAATTAGCATATCATAGGCAGTCTTTGAAGCCCTTGAATATATAGGAAGATCCTGCATTGTGTACACATTACAAAAATACTTTTTCATAATGGTCTGTAACATGTAATAGATTTCTCCACTATGTTAAATTCAGAAATTAAGTAAAGGGGTAAGCCACTAAAATTTATTCTTAACCCAGCTCTAATCTTTTATTTAATTCTAAAAAGAGCAAAGCAGAAACACAGTTTCATTGAAACTTTTGCTTTTTAATTTTTCTAATTCTTTATTATGAATTACAATTTTACAATGACAACCTAAAGGGAAGGTCCTGAAAGCTTCCAAGCAGAGAACTGGCAAACAGCTTATCAACTGCYCCATTGCCAGGTGAGCACAAATGAAGGATGGCAAATGTGTTTTCCAATAAAGTCTCAGCCTAGGAGCTTCCAGAAGTCAGGAACTGATGATCTGCAGAACTGATAAGCCTGAGAAGGTTTTTTAGCATCTTTGGGATAGWATTGTGATTCTGTGATAGTACTTAAAATCAGCTTAAACTTAAAACCAGTACTGACATCTCTTTCTAGTTCTWGTTGTCTTTGAAAAGCTCTGTCTCACACACATACAAAACCCACCAAGATAGGTGTTATGGGTTCTCTCTTCATAAATAATCCAGGTTATTCAAGAAATGAGACCGCATTCCTTTGTTCAGCCCAAGGACAATAACATTGTACTTACTGCAGGCAGCCACCTTGAGCAGAAGCAGATTCCACRTAGTGCTTCAGAGCAAGATGGAATTCCTCCACTTTTTCTTCTATCACAGACATTTGATGCTGAACAATCATTATGTGCTGATACAAAACCATTACAAGATTATTGCCACATCTTCCTCTGAATTCTTTGAACTTTTAACTCAGAAAAGTCTATCATGAAACAATATAAGCCACAATCATCAAAGAAAAAAAGTTCCTTTGAACTTTGCACACAGAGTAGTAGAAATGCTCAAGCATGGCTTTTGTGTCTAGGCATGAGAGTCCATTTCAGACAGTTGTCCTAACTCTGGATGAGAGAGTCTTTTTAGAAGAGGGCAGAGCAAATCTTGATCTTTGAGATATTCAGCAATAAAGTCAATGTGTTGAATCTGTATGCCAGCAGGTGTGAGGTTTGGGATAAAAGCATGTTCCCACAATCTGCATTGGATGCATTGCTGCTTTCACTGAGATGGTTTAATATTTTTTTTCCTTTGAGAACCCTGAGTCTCACCTGAGTGAGATGCCTAAAATATCCCATATTATGTGCTGAATAGAGAGGGGCTTTCCCTTCCACAGTTCTTCTTATTAGTTTATAAAGAACAATCTTTATAAACAGGACTATGGAAACACTCAGGAGTACAGAACACCTATTTATCCTGAATGAATATACTTATCATTTTGCTCTTTCAAATAGTTTACTTATTGATTTATCTATTGAAGCTTGTCAACTTTACTAACGGAATATTTAAAGCAACACTGTGTGCTTCTTAAGAGTACAACTTAATTTCTTGTACAGGTTTTTGACTCATTTCTGACTTGATTATTTAATATCGTTATATCATGGATTATAAGCAGTCTGTGTAGCAAAACTGCATAATCCCATTCAAAAACCTGAATGCATCTCATGTGATAAACTAATGATCCAATTTGATTGATCATGTATTTTGGTTATTTTTTCATGTGTATTTGATTTGCATTTTATTAGGTTCAGAGCCCTGAATTTAGGAATGCTAGTGTATCAATCTTGGCATGTAAGTTTATTTAACAGTAAATTTATTCTTAGTCACGATTTTGSTTTTGTATGTTGTAATCTTGGTAACTGTTTAGCACTAGATACTATTCCATTTTTCCTGATAAGATTTCATATGGCAATTTTGGGAGGGAGGGAAGCTGTAAAACTATGATTTGCTGCTTACATGCAGCATTTGGAGCAGGGAAGCTACCACCACATRAATACTGCTGTCAAATTTGGTAAATCTTAGTAATGACGCATTTTCTTCCTTATGTGAATTRAGGCTTTGGCTCACTCTGTCCTTTGAAAACAGTGCAAAAATTAATATGAAAGCTTTGCCCACGTATTTTAAGTTTGCCACTGTCACCTCTTGCACAGTGTATTCTGCTAATTAAAATGCATTCTTATTACTGGAAAAAGTGAGGATTAAGATTTTTAAAATTATTTTTTAATGAAAGAGACCAGGTGTGGTCTCAATGCCTGGTGTTCAAAACCAAATGTCAAAATCATTATCTTGAAAAGCACTTACAGATTTTGCATTTTCTTCCAAAACTTCCTCTTCAAATGGCTCAAGCTTTAGGTCCTTTGAGGCAATTGAAAAGAAAATAGAAATTGTAAGAGTCAATACTACAGCCCTGTTCTGCTCTTACATTTTAAACAAACTATAACAATAGCTAGATTCTGTCTCAAGAAGTTATAACTAAATCCCTTCTTTATTAGCTCTAAGTCAAACACAATTGTTTACAAGATCTTGCATGCCTCAGTGGTTAATTCCAGCCCAGACTGTCTTGTAAARTTTTATTTATAGTGCTTGGCAGATGATTTTTCATTTTAACAAACCTGCTTGTTCCCTGTCTTGAGAAAAGACAGACATCCTCTCAAATTGTCACACGGACTGTGCAGATGAGCAAGTGCAGTAATTTGAAATGATCTGTCGGCTACTATTGTAAAATCATAAAACTTCACATAGGAGAAACTTCCCTGCAGAGGATCTGTGGTTGCAAGGGGCTGTTTTCTAGCACTGAAAAGTGCATGATGGTCCAAATCAATTTTCTGAACTGCTGCCCTTGCTGTGAGGAGGGGCTGGATAGCAGCAAACAAACGTGTCTGTGAGTACACCTGGTACACAAACAGGATGTGCACCTCAGGAATCTGTGATTCACGCAAACACAACCTGCAGCACGCACAAAATCATTCTTTACTTGCACATGCAATACCTCCTAACCCAGTGCTATTATGATATTCTGAAAAATATCCATATGCCTGGAAAAAATGTAGATTGAATTGTAATAAGCAGCTGGAGCAAGCATACTCTTTGTTAGGGGAGCTTCACTTCTCACTGAACACAGTTCTTGTGCAGCAAAGAGAAAGATTTTCTTCCACTCCCAGCGTGGGTGAGGATTGATTAACCTCAGGTAGCAGTTGTTCTGCCAGCACAGATGCTGTACTCACTGAAAAGCCAGTAAGAGATGTGCAAGTAGAATTGAAATAACAGAGGAGCTCCACCARCAGCAGGTGGCAGAGCAAGGCAGGAGTGAAGCACTCAGAAGCTGCTGTGCAGTTKTTCATCTCCTGCAGAATGTGGACAGAAAGGTATGAAATGTGTGTGGGAAGGGAAAGACAGTCAGCTTTATTGTCMGTGCAGACACTTCAGATAGAAAGAMTGRGRGARAAAYRTGCATTYCTGTAGTTCTATACTTTCACTGCCATTTTTTTCTCAGGAAACATATGGAAAAAGAGAGAAAAGGAATGATTTAAGTTAWACTGCAAACTTGCTCTAAAGATAACAAGAAAATAATTATTTTCTTTTCCACTATATGTAAATTTTGAATTCAAGTGAAAATAGACAAATTAAAAAAAACTGATTCATGGTCAAATTCCCCTTTGAAAGAACACAGCAGAAGACTTAGACAACACTAAATCTACCCTTCATCAGATACTTTTCCAGTAGGAATACTGATTCATATCTTGGTAGCCCCCTCGAGGAGTTAAAAACAATCTGTAGCAGTTCTACACTAATGCTATGTCATTAGGCAGAGCTTGGCTGCATGGGGCAGAGTAAATCTGCCCAGCCAGCCTGTGTGAGCTCAGAGCCTGTGAGCACTGGCACAAGGTCCCCATCTGTGAGGAAAGGGGGCTTGTGTCTTGGGTGGCCGGGCTTCTGAGCTGAAGTGAAGTAGCCCAGTGAGCAGATCAGAGGTCCTGCCTGCCCAGTGCCAYGCAGCCTGGAAATAAAAACTGATGCAGCTCAGAGCTGGGGCTTTAAAATACCTCTGCAGGTCCCACCTCACCTCAGCTGAGAAGTGGTGGCTCCTGAAATTGCCTTTTAGTGTGATTGTGCAATCCTTTCTAATCTGTTTCAGGGCAAAGTCAAAACCAGGGGCCTTTAGTAGCTTCTGAGAGGCAGCTGGTGTTTAATGGCTCTCATGGTCAGACATGGCTGTCAGATAAAAAACTAAACAGATGCAAATTTAGGCAAAGGTGGATATAGATAGGTTGTCTACTGGAAAAAATAGACTTATCTAATTGTTGTGTTTTATTAATCAAGTTTATATTTACAAGGAGATAATTATGGGAGGCCTATGCCCGGCCACTGTTTCCTTTTGGCACTGAGCTCCTTTTATGATTGAGGTTCTCTGTCATTGGTCTGTAGCAGATTTGATCATTTTATAACATCCTTGTATGTTTATTTACCACAAAATGTTTGTCTGCTTTCTGTTACACTTGCATTTCACTAYTGCCATATGCCAGGTTTATTTCTTTTTAAAGTGACATTCTTTTAAATGTTTACTCTTGGCATCAGTCCATGTCAGGTGGCAGCTGTGGCAGTGCAGTGAGCTGCTMTTTCCAAAGCAGAGTGGGCAGTAAAGCCAGACTTACCTTTTTTTGGTGGACTTTGACATTTCAAAATCCAATTTATATCTACTCAGAAAAAAGTCAAGTTGCTACCAAAATGTCATTAATGTGGCAACTGCTGTGTAATTGCCTTTCTCATGCAGAAATGACCTCGGGGAAAAAGCAGATGGATGGAGGCTCATGGGTATTCCCTGGSCAGAGCTCACTGGACTGAGCAGATCATGGGGAGCTGCTGAGCGTGGCAAGGAGCAGAGTGAGAGGCTGACAGCATTTATGGACAGTGCCACAAGGAATGGCCGAATTTCACAGCTGGGTGAGGAGAAATGATGCGAGAGACTGCCAGACTGCAGGGATAACCAAAGGGAATACTGGACTCCTTTTGGAGCAAGGCCAGAACGTTGGGGGTGGCCATGTGCACTAATCAGTATTAAGACTGAGATAACACAAATATCAGACTGGGACCAAAGGGGAAAAGTARTTAGGGGCAGTTTTTTCATTTGGAAGGGAGCAACAGCTGAGAAAGGTCAGTATGCTTCTCCTGTTGAGCCCTGAGCCAAGTCACCATCATTGATTGGGTTTTTTTTTTTTTTTTGCTAAATCCCCAACTTAACTATTTTCTGTGTGTGTAACTTGCTACTGACTCAAGTTGGACGAGTGGCTGAGTAAGGCGAGACATTTGTCTGCCAGGACCCAAGGTCTGAGCCAGTGCCTGGGGAAGGGGTGTGGGTCCAGCCACAAACACTGGATGATAATGTTCWTGGGGGAATATTCCAATCAGCTGGAAAGAAAGAATGGGATCAGGCTGTTTCTGCAAGAGCTGCCTGTGTGAGGGTGCTGGTGAAGAMAGCCATGCCAATGTCTTTGATGTACAGGCTCAGTCTCACTGCTGGTCAGCACTGACCTGTGGGGACAAACAGCATCAGCTGGGGCTGGAGCTRCTCCTGGCTCTGAGAGCACTTCAGGCTAAAACCTCACCTCTAGTGGAGAAGGAGGAGGAGACATCCTGGCTCCCCAAATCCACTGAATTCAGCCTTAGCCCTGGGACTTATCTGAAATTGTCTGTCTGTCCTTCAATAGGGAATCTTACTATAGAGAACAGCTCAGGAATTTATAACCTTACATTTTCCTTTGCTGTTCTTCCTTATCCAAAAAAAGAAGACATCTCATGCAGATTATATGACAACTTTTGAACACCAGGGTAGCAATCAAGTCTGAATGATAATTAAAAACAATAGATATTTTCTGTACTGAGAGATGTGGCTCAGGATCTCATGAGCCCTGGGAAGGCCTTGCATTGTTGGGTCAGATGGTTCATTTGTCAGACTCCTGGAGGGCTCTGCTTTGGGGTGGGAAYCACAGGTGGTTTCTGGGCTCTGGGGGCTGGTGCTGCCAGCTCCCAGGCAGGATTTGCATCGGATTTTGGTTGAACTGTACTGACAAGTGTTTTAATCTTTATAAATGAGTATTCTCAGATGGGAAAGGAGGAAACAATTTTTTTCTGTCAAGCTTTCATGAGAAAGTTTGAAGAGGAAGAGGGAAATATTGGATCGTAAAAGGGAAAGCTTGTAGTGTGTTCCCCAAAACAAGCATAGCTAAATACATTAACATCCTCCAGTCACAGAATAATGTGAATTTTCACATCTTTATGAAAAGCTGACTCTGTGGTGATGGGAGGGAGAAGGRGAAACATAGAAAAGCTATGTCATTCTCTCAAGAATAA
The DNA here is from genome assembly GCF_030028575.1 of Malurus melanocephalus. NCBI lineage: Eukaryota > Metazoa > Chordata > Aves > Passeriformes > Maluridae > Malurus > Malurus melanocephalus. The sequence continues at coordinate 1,814,198 of NW_026623355.1, forward strand.
GAMTGAGGAAGGTGGAAGAAAAATGTAGGCATTTAAGGAGTGTTAGCTCTCTCACATGATGTTGAAGTTTCACTCATTCATTGGAACGACTGCAGGTTGGGCATTGAAAACATTTGTGCTTTAAGGATTGCTTTACTGAGAGAAGAAGCAGGTGAAAAAGCCCACACACCTTCTTTTCCAGTCTATCAATTAGCTTCTGGAGTCTGTTAATCTGGGTCACCCACTGGCTGTCTTCCTCAATCCAACCTTTGGAAAATATAAATGGTAARCATTTATAAAATGTTACTAGATTGCTAATACGTAGTGTATTCCTGTATTTTGTATAAAACAAAATTTTAGCCTGCCTTGATTTGGGGACACACCRCTAAGCATGGAGATGCCTTCAGTGCAGCCTCATGCTTAACGTCACTGCTTCCAAAGAATCCCRTTTGCCAAAGTACGCTATCATTTTCCGAAGCAGAAATCCTGCTTCTGAATTTTTTTTTTGTACTATCTTAAATGAAATATTATTTTCTATTGGGTTTTGTATTTTCCCTTTCTGTTTTTTTATTTATTGCCCTCAGCTGGGATGTGAGGGATGGCAGAGAACTTGGTTGTATATAAATTGTAGCCTTCACCTTTTCATTCATATCTGTCTAGGCAATAAAAATTACCTAAAAAAGTTGAATCAATCCCAAATAAAGGTTTGGCCAACAATCACACTTTTATTTCTTCTTATTTCAGATCTATGGATATGAATTAATTTTATCAGTTACCTCAGTTCTGAGTTAATACCTTCTATATTAAATTGAAGTATCTGAGTTATTTACATGTCTAAATTAAATTTTTGAGAGGAAGACATGTATATTTTCCTGTATATGTGTGTATGCATGTGTTTTAAATATCTTTAAAATGTGAAATACCATACCTGTGCTAGAATGGGGGTTATTTGATGCCAAGCTGTTGTTCCTCTCAAGCCTTCGAGCTAAGCGTTTTCCTGGCCACTGAACTGAGAGCACTTCTGGTTTTGTTGGATCTTTTCTGCWCAGAAACAAAGGAGATTTCTTAAGTAAAAGTATATGGGAGAGCTCTTACCTCTCTGTTCTCAAAAAATGTGCTTCTATGTTCCCTTTCAAATTAAATAAAWAGAAATACCTATTGAGAGCACTGAATTATTTTCCAGATTTTCACTATTACTCATTAGTTTTAGTTAGGTCATTAAAGAAGATAAGAAAAATAAAACAAAAAAAAAAAGAAGAGGGTTAAGCTACATAAACCTAAATCTTTTAAGGAGACAAATCYCAAGGTCGGTGTCTGTCCATGATGCGGTTCTGACCTAAGCAATCATTYGCAGTTTCTTCATTAATGGGATTTTTGTAGCATCACTGAAGAGGAAGTGTCATGGATAGAGACAGACACTGTGCATGCTTTCAAAACCTGCTGCATTTCTATGGTCAAGAGGCTGGCACAAAACCCCAGGGTATCATTCCTGTACTTCAGAGATCTCAAACCCAACAGCAAAACAAACCAGAAAATCATATTTCCAACAAAAAGGTCTTAAGATCTTTGTCCATAAACACAGCTGTTTTTATTTTGCTTTCCCTTTCATCTTTAACAATATCATACTGAGGAAAAAGAATCCGTATAGCCAAGTAAAAAGTAAATTTTCAAAAATATTTTGATTCTTGGTCCTACAAACTCTCATCACTGAGATCATTGTATTAAATTCAGCTAAACCCTTCGGATGGATAAAGGCTACCCAGGTGATTGAGCGTTTATAGAGCCAGTTTTTAACCAAGACTATGGCCCTATATTGTGGGAAGAAGCTGTGACAAAAAAAAAAAANAAAAAAAAAAAAAAAAAAAAAAAAAAAAAAAAAAAAAAAAAAAAAAAAAAAAAAAAAAAAAAAAGCCTGGTTATTTCTTCTTTTAAGAGGGAGGTCATTGTGCAGCCAAGAATGAAAAAAAAATCATAAAGCTGGAAAAAACAAACAAGACAGTCATCTTAGTAATTTCAGATTTTTTCATATTGCAGTGGTCTGGGTTCTGCATTTGATATTAAATTGTTCAGGATTTTAAAAAGAAGTCATCAGAGCCTAAATGATCATCCTACATGCAGCCCACCACAGGATCAGAAGCATTCAATTCCAGGAAAACTCTTATTAGTGGGTTCCTACATGCAATAAAAAGTGTATCCTATTTTCTGCAGTTACTCCCTAGATCAGATTTCTGGATGAAATACAAAGTGATCTTGGAGGTTCACAGTGGGCTCACTCCTCACCCTCTTCACTGCAGCTGAAGAGGGGTTTGCTCACCTCTCCTGCCGCGTCTGCTCCTCTGTGGTTTCCATGGCACACTCCAGGGAGCTCTGGAGGGACTGGAGCTGGTTCAGTGTCTCCTTCAACAGAAAGCGAGTCACAAACTGCTCCAAATTGGAAGCTTCCTGATAGTCCTAAAATTACATGAAAAAAACCCCAAAAGGTCAGGCTTTGCTTACTAGTTTAGAAATACACGAGCAAAGGTTCAGACTTCATTCAGAAAGGAAGCAAACTGGATGTTTCCATGCTTATACATGCAAACCACATAAGCAGCCTTTGTTTATGGACAAAATGACCTCTGAATTTCCAGGTGCAGACACAACTCCCACTGAAACTGAGACGCCCAAGTACACAGTGACACAACAGTTTCTGCTCTAAAAGACCCTTTTCTTTACATCCTAAACTCCAGTTGATGGCAGCACTGCATTAGTTCTGAAGCCAAAATGAGACTGACAGCTGCAGAATTGGATTTGAAGTTTTAATTCAGATCCACTCTTGTGACAAGATGTTTATCAAGCCCACTGGCCTGTCTCAGACAGTGATTATGGGAATAGTCTTTGAGCAGGGCCCATGCTTATGATACTCCCCTGGAAAACCCCACTAGCAGTTGGCTGAAGGACTATTAGTGTGAGAGAGGTTGCCTTCTGAATTTAAGTCTTTGACTGATTTTTCCTTTAATTTGTTTAATTATTTTTGAAACCATATATGCGTATATTTCACAATCTCATGAAATGCATCTAAATGTTATTTGAGCTACAGTTTGGTTATTAGAAAGTTTGAGCCTGTACTTAGCAGTCTGTAGTGGTTTTTTGAATAATGCCATTTACAATATATTGCATGTATTAAAACATATTTATACCTTTTTGGGGTAGATAATTTCAGAAATCAATTTTTATGCCTGTTGTCTCCATGATCCAGTAAATCATATTTCTATGGCTGGGGTCAGATTTGACATTTCTAGCAAGCTCAGATCTGCAAAAACCTACTGAGGTCCCTTCCAGCCATCCCCATTCAGTGATTCTGTGGTTCTGCAGTAACATGCAGGCAATGCTTTGTGAGCAGAGTCACCTTTACAGTAATATAAACACCCTCCTTCTTGTTTTCTCATTGATAAATATAATAGGATAGAGCAGACCTTACTAGAGCCTCTGCTTACTGTGTTGGGCTCACACCCGGAACAGAGAAAGAAAACCAGATTTACTTCTCCTAAGCTCTGAATGAATTTGTTGGCTCCTCACTCAGCTGATCTTGAAAACCTTTGGGTACAATTCCATCTCAAACAGTTTCATAAAATATGAGGTGCCTTCAATGAAAGATTTCTTTAGTCACCACATCTGAAGGAAGATGATGGTCCCTATCTCCAAGCTTTGAAGAAGACTTGTCACTTCAATGGCGTTGCCTCCCACACTGTCTGAGAACCCATCTGAGTATTTTTGGCAATGCATATGGTTATTTTCAAGCTCTTCCATGTTCTTTCCAGTTGCATTACAGCTGAAATRCCTTTCTTATTTTTAGACTTCTCCTAAAATTTTGCCATGTATGTGTTTGCAATCAGAGCACAAATACAAAATGTATTGAAGTTTGCATGTAAAATGAAAAATTGTCAGATAATAGCTTTAAAAGCATTCTGCTCTCAAATGAGAGAAATCTTTTCAAAATACATGTTATTAAGTTTGTTCTTGTTGGAAGACTTCTGCTACAGAAATCTCAGGTGTTAAACCACCTATGAATCATCAGAAATTACTTATGTAGCCAGAAGCTTCATGGTCTTCTGCATTACTTCTGTCTTCACATTAGTCAGCTGTGAGTCACTTTGCAACAAATAATTTTTCATTGATRCAACTTTAAAATAGTTGCTTATGAGAGGATATCTGTCTACCTGAGGGACCCACACCAGTCTACAAATAATGTTTATGGCAACCTTTTTATGATTATTAAATCTTTTTGTGCAGTAGGAAAGCTGATTTTTAATTGTGCTTCTAAACTGTCTCCATTGTAATGGATTTAAAACTTCAGTGAACCTGACAGAGATCATTTCATTTCCAAAAACTGTGATTCTCTGGCATGTTGGAACAACGTGTGAATCTAAGCAGCATGGACAGCTAAAAAAAACCCCTTCAGTACAAATCCAGGGTATGTTTTCTTTTTTTTTCCAGCTTTTGCCTGTGCTCTTGGAAAGAAGTGAACAAAACATCACAGAACTGACCATTTCTTTTAAATTTTTGAATTGTTAGAAGTATTTTAAAATTTTGGGCATCCAGAAAGTAAATGTTGCAGATATCTCCATATTGCTTCCCACTGATATTCATAGTAAAGCAGATACAGTCATGTTGAATTAAAACTTAAATGTACACAATATTGATTCAYTTTGTAAACTGTTCAGGTGGGCTCTCATGGATGGGGGGATCATATAAATGTTGTCACTTGCTGCTGTCTGAGGCTGCTGCTTTCCTACTCCTTCAGAAAAGAAATTACCTAGAAAAGCTTTCCTGCATCTGACAGTTAATAAATTCCATTTCAGTAGAACTACTCCAAGTTTGTGCATTGCACTGGGATTTAGTCCTTTTTCCTTCATATTCCTGTCCTATAACTTCTATATTTAAAGGCTTCCCTATGGAAAAGGTCCTATAGACATGTCTACAGAGTTAGCTTCCAGAGGTATTTTTATAAAGATGAGAAGGTAGGCAGGATGCTGACATCATCTGCGGGAGTCTAGAATTATCAAAGACTCTTTCCTTATGTATATTTTACCCAAATATTGGTGCTTACAACTTATCTACATGGAATTAATTACTTAATTAACTCTCTTCATGCACATAGTTGAGCAAATAATTACAAATTATTTGCTGTTTTCCTTTAAGAATGGCTGAGTCAATAACTCTGAGCTCACAGCAATATTGGGCAGCTTCAACTCCTGCCCACTGAAAGATAACTTCTCCTACCTGTCCTTCTGTAGTTCTTCAAAGATCAAGGAAGAAGGTATTCAGCACATATMAATGATCTGAATAATTCTAATTTAAGTAATGGAGAGAAAAATACTGTCCATTACAATTCAATTTAAACCTTAAGCCCAGCTCTCAGCACTGAGGAATTACAGTGATAATACAGACATGCTTTGGTGTCACTACACCACTCTATTTCCTTAGAAAAGCACTCTGTATTACTTTGTATTTTAATAAAGGTACACTGGTACAACATTTCTGTATCAATTTATTAAGTTTATATTATGGTAGAATCAGCTTAACTGCCATGCCCAGCATTTGTACTGTCAGTATATTGTGCCACCAATCGATAATGGAACCCATGGATAGTGTTCTGTCCACAAACTAGAAAAATGGCCTGATTCTTGAATTTCATTAGCTGYAAATTCCATTAGCATACACATTGCACTGCACACAGTTTGGGCAGCCCAAATGAAAAAAAAGTCTGTGTTAATATATTGTTCTGCTTGTTAGTTTTACTGACAGTGAATGAATGAGGGTAATTTTCCACATCCCCCTCATCAAGAGGCAGCTGTGACCTTTGTGTGCAGCAAAGATTTGCGTTTCCTTTAATGMAACTGAAAATACACATAATTAGTGATTTCGCAGAGGAAAAGGTCACTGTGGTCTTTAAAAGTGTCTAAAGACTATCTTAAAAAGGGCAGAAGGGGTTGTTCTTTTACACAGGCAGAGGAGGCAGGTTTAGCAGCCTCCTGGTGCAGTCTCCATCTCAGGGGTACCACAGGTTCAGCAGCTCTTGATCCTCTCAGTCTCTGGTGCCAGTSTCAGCCCTCTCCCCTGGGTGCCATGAAACCACTGCTGCTCCATTTATCAGAAGAGCAGCTCCCTGAGATAGAGYGAGACACTTCATACTGATATATTACCTAGCCATTTTCTGTTTCCTATTTTAYATGTAATATTAAAAATATTTTCTTAAAAATATTTCTGCTTATCTTTACAGAAAATACCCTGAAGTCAACTGAAAATSAGTTATCACTGAGTGGAACCCAGTAAGGAATAATCTATTTATATTTCTCCTTATCATGGAATGTCTTCTGCCCTGTGTCTTTAGATCCCAAATTAGTGGGACAATGCCCTGGGTTACAACTTTAAATTAGATATATAGGTAGATAAATTAGGATATAAAATTAGATTAACTTTAYCAAAATGAAATCCCTAAGATCTAATTCTTCAGACTGTAGGAACAAATCAAAATGGCATTAGAATAAAATAATAATTTCACCAGAARCCATATCCAGAGATGCTCAATGTATTGACTTCATACAAATGTAACCTTTACACCATCCTCAATGTAAAAGTGATCAAAGGCAGGATGTGCTAAATTATTGGATTCAACTTCAAATATGGCACAAGTTTTACAAGTTTATCCAAGTATTATATTTAGCATAAATTGTGTATTTAAATTCTACCTAGAGAATTGGAACAGTGATGATTTTTGCTAATCATTTGCAGTGTTGACATAACAGCAATGAAATAAAATAGGCAGCCATGGCTGATTAGAGAGAAATGTTTGTAGCATTTATCAGAACAGTCTATCCCTCTCCTGTGCTGGGATTACTGAAGGAGTAATAATATGCAGTAATATGTACAAAATCCATGCATAGATAAAAAGTAACTCCTGTTTAGCTGCTTTTGGGTGCGTCACATGGTTTAGACACAAGAAGCTCTTTTGGCTGTGTTTGATATTAGCAGGTAGCAGGGAAATGTGCAATGCAATTGCTCCAGGGAGAAGGTTGTAAGAATGTACAGAAAACATCAAAGCTGCTGGTGCTTTTGATGGGTATCCAGAGGAAAATGGCTAGTTAAATGTTTATTTTTCTGCTGTGAAGTAATTTCTATTTAGAGGTATGAATATAAAATTAAGGTTTTTTGTTTTTTGTTTTGCTTTATCTTTATTTTTGACTATTAAATACATCTTCTGTGTTAATGGCAAAAATCTGAGCATTGTCTCTTTCTGACCCAGTAGATATAAAACTTCCACAAAAAAAAGATCAAAGGAAGTTCCCAAGAGTTTTCATTACTCTGATAAGGAGCTAGAAGAGGAAAGGCATGAATCTGTGGAATATCCTTGCATGACTGCTCAGAATTAATTGCTTTAAGCATTTTTTTTTTAGTTTGCTTTGACTTGCACTAATAGTCACAACCTTAAAAATAAATAAAAATAAAGATTCAAAAATATAATTTAATAATGTCCCCAGATAAAAGCAGGATGTAACTGGTAGAACAGTCAGGAGGTTAAGGGTTGGACTTGACAAACTTAAGGATTTTTTGAACCTGAATGATTCTAAACCTTAATGATTCTATGATTTTTGATTGACATGAAAAAATAATTAGTGATAAACCTAAAGGAACAAATTAACTGTTTTCCAAATCAGTGCATGAAAATTAATACTCAGGGTAAACTRAGCAATACCTGTTATTCTTGTGCAGCAGCTATTCATTGCATTCATTCTGTGAAAGGTGCATTTATAAAAWGTGCAATTTCAAAGAGAACAAGGCTAGATTCTGTGAAAAATGTTAATAAATTCTAATCACATGTGAAAATGGGTGCCAGCCAATTCAACACAGCTCTTGTGAAAACAAAAAAGCAATTTGAAACTTCATTTTTGCTCAAACAAAATGTTAGTTGTGGAACACTGTTGTCAACACATGCTTATCTTTCTTCCCAGTTAATTTGTTTTGTGATATAATTTGCATAAATGCTACTGTTACTATTACTCAAATATGCAATTAAAAAAAAAATCTAGGTATTCTGGTCTGTAATGGGTATCAACCCTCAAGAGTGCAGTGATTTGCATAATTACCATAAATGCACCATCAGTAACTAAATTGCAAGCCCTGTGCTACTCTCTCCRCTCCTGTAATCTTCTCTTTTACTTTACTGTCTCCTATTTTTAGATTATTCAAGAAATTTGCAAGCAATAATAAGGCCATGCTGACTTTGCTTAACTTTGGGGTTTTTAGAGTAAAGCAGAAAAATTAATGATTTCATAGAMGCAAGCAACATGTAAAAAGCAGTTATAGTTTTTTCCCTGAAAAGACTTGGAAAGATGTTTGAGGACTTWGTAGCTCTGCTGAAGAATTGTCTCATTTCAATCTTAAAATCAATGKTTTTGTTTTGCTTATGTAAATTCGGGATAAAAACCAGTCTTAAAGAAACCAGCTTTGATAACTACTGCTCAAATGGAATTTGTTTGTTCACTGAGTTGGGTCCCCTGCTATCACAGACAGATCACTTGGTGCCTTTAATAAAAGAGCTGCAAAGGAGGGAAKAAAGTCTCTCCAAAGCAAAGAATGTGACCCTTCTACAGAGTCTGAAAAGGAGAAAACTTGCACTGTCCCATCCCTCTTTTCCTATGTTGTCTACCATTYCTTTCCATGGAAGCCTGCAGTGCTYTTGTCTCCACAAGAAGAACTGTAGCTCAGTATTTACAGGAGTAGTGTGCATTCAGGGTCATTGCTTTGAAAAAAAAGGGGTTAAAAAATGAGGGTTAACTGCTGTAGCCAAAGCACCTTCTGGCTTTCATCTCTAGAAGAAAATGTTTTCTGTTGGCTTTTCAGAAGTGCTGCCCAAGTCTATCCAGGGGATTGCTGTTGCATTGTAGTCACTTGATTTGTCCTTTAGATACACAATTATATCAGGTCAAGCTACACTCTTACTCACTGGATCAAAGTTTCATCTTTATAAGCACTGTTAACTGTAAAACCCAGTTTCAGTTTACTTTTTTTTTCTTAGAATCTACAGCACTGTTTCCTTTTGAAATGAAAATACATTACCTAATAAATATAACCAATACATTCTAAATAGCAGCTCAGATAGGAAGCTTTCTGTTGTGACCAGACCACTTTTACCACAGTTGTGATGATCTTGAGTCACTTTTGAGACAGCTCACAGGCTGAGTGTGTGAGTGCCMCACAGACATTGCACTTGCAAGGAAAAGAATTAACTACGTGGGCACTTGGTCCTGCTCTCCTGAGGAAGCAGCTCTGCCACATTCAGGCACTCTCTGTGATTCCCARCTCCCACTTTGCCATTGTGCCAGTCCAAAATGTCCCAATTCCAGTTGTTGGTCCAGTTAAGGGCTGATGCTCTCAATGTCAAGACCTTTGTCAGTTCCATAACAGACCAACAGGCGAGGCTCAAGCCAGCATCACTGAAATCACGGAGCAGGAAGCGCGTCCCATCCTGAAATCCCCCTGGCACTGTCACTTGGCCACTGCCCCACTGTGCTTAGACTTTCACCAGAACTGAAACTGAAGACACACATCAGGAGAGAGGGGGGTGCTCTTCAGCCAATGAAAAAAGTGAACTTCAAATGGGTGTGAAGACTGATAAAAGACATCAGATCAGGGTAAACATCACCAGCTCTTCCTCTGTGAGACAGTTCCTCTGGGAAAAAAAAAAACCCTTCAGATTCCTCAGAGCTATTGAACTACCAAAACTGGAGCCCTGTGCCCTGCAAAGACCCATCTGTTTCCAGCTGCTGCCCCAGGAGGAGGGCKCATCCTGCTCCTGGGTCTCCTGCTCTTTATCAGGCCTGTGCAGACATCTTGGGCATCCTTGAATACATCAGATCTTCTAAAACATCTTTAGATAACTGTTTACACTCCTGAATACTTTTATCTTGGCAATTCAATTTCATATGGAAATTAGATTTTTGGTGATTAAATGAACTTTTGCTGAGTTTTTGAGTACAAAATAGCTCACCACCAGCAGAAAGTTTCATTTGCAATAAATTATACCAGTACCAGAAATAAAAATGATAGAGGAAGACTTGTTCTTACCAAATAACTGACAAACAGCAATCTTATGGCTTTTAATGTAAGAAACACATATTCTTTAATCTCTAAGTTTCTGATTTTTAATATCCAAAAGTTAATAGAACTGAGATGTTGAGCACCTTAAACAAATGGTCTGTTTTTATCTATCTACAGAATTTCTCAGTGATRGTTTGATTGTCAGAGCTATGAGTTGTGAAATGTTTGTTAATTATATTTATATGTGACTGCAAGCTACAGAATGCAATAAAAACGCAGCTTGCTGAAAACATTATGTTCAGGTGGGTAATAAAAAAGATTAAATATTTTAACTAAATATGCCTTATAAAAGACGTCAGAAAAAAAAGACGCTTAAAGAAACAAACCTTCTAATGAGTTTACATTTGTAAACTTTTGCTGAGTCTTTAATTTTTAATGCTTCCTGTATGTAAGATGAAGAAATGTGATAAMCAGAGCTATCCAGACAGTACTTTGATCTGGAAAATACCAGCTTGGCAAGTGCAAGGAAAASAAGGGACACCAAAGATTAATCTGTCCTCAGCACCCCAGTATAACTCATGCAGGCTCTCCATCTTAAGCAGAGAAATGATCAAATATCAAATGCCACAAATCCCTCTAAAACTCCTCCACACTTTTCCTAAAACACAATGAGACCAGTACCAAAACAGAAGGAGTGTGGCTCCCCCATCATCTTCTAATTAGATGGTGTTTGTGTTAAAGTATATTGCTTGCAAATGCACTCAGGCTTTTCCCTGCTAAAAGATGTTCTCTGCTATTTTAGCTTTGCACCATCCCATGAGCAAACAGTTCCTACACTCCCAAGGACCTCCTGTCTTCCCAGGTGCTATGTAGCTTGGTTTGGTGGGAGGAATCTGGCCCCAGAACAGTGGAAGGAGGTCTGGTTTCAAAGCTTCTTGAACCTGCTAACACACTGGAAAGCTTTCTGCCACAAATGACTCGACGGTTTCACTTTCAGATAGAAGCAGACTGAAAGACCGGAAAAAAACTCAGTTCAAGAAAGTTGTGCTGACAGCTCTTTCAAACTACAGAGGGGAAAAAAGGACACAGAAATCATGCTGACATTGCCTTGCAAGAGCAAGACTCCTGCTGTTCTGTTGGGGAAAAGTATCTACACATGGAAATCATTTGGAGCGATGGGGACAATTGGGTTGATCTTGATTTAAATACAGCAGTCCACAGCTGCTCTTGGTGGGATATTTTATTCAGTTTGTTTGGCAAGGCTTGGGGAGGGGGAAAGKGAGGGACCACAGGGGTGTTTCCTGTGAGGGGCTGCCAGCAGCTTCCCCTGTGTTCAGGAATTGCCTGTTCCTGAAGGGCTGCACCTTGAATTTAGATCAGGGGTTTASAATTTTCAGACATGCCAATCCATGCTTTTCATTGAAGACTGACACATCATCCTCCTCAAGGGTTTCCTTGGAAACTGGAGCTGAAGAATTTATCTAGGATTCCAATTCTGCAGCTGCTTCTTGTGCAAAGTACTTACTAAGGGCAACTTTATTTGATAGGAAAGCAGGGATTTTCTATAGGAAGGACCGAGTCGTGGTTTTTTTTTTGCCTGATTCCAAGCTGGATAAATTAGTAAAATACCAAATTTCTCCTTTCCCCACTAAATATTGAAGAATGAATGCRCTCTCCACCTGAAGTGGCGCACACTCTGGGAAAGTTTAGCAGTGACTTGTATTTAGATGTGCTGAGTTTTCTTCAGTCCACARAGTCAGAGGGGATGGAAGGCTCATGGCAGCTCTGAGGACTGGGTCTGGCATCAGTCCCACGCTTTGCAGAGTGGAGTTCAGATTCAGTTTCAGCAGCTTTTACTCTTGGTTTTTAATAGGACAATTTAGTCCTTGGAAACTTGGTCTGGGTCATTGGAAACCGACTCAGCCACAGTAGATACACCATGTCCTGGTGGTGTCACAGCGTAGATCTTCAATTCCAGACTTTTTTCTATATATGAATTTTCCAACTAGGACATTGCTTAGAAAATAGTAATAAATATTGTCTCCACTCAGTAGGTGGTCATGGGACTCAGTGGCTGCAGTGGCAGAACAAAGTTTTATGCTGCTGTGGGAGAGGAACCCCAAGCCTTGCTCAGGATTGTGTCAGTGGCCATTTAAAACCAGACCAACCATTTCTGAGCACCTGCCTGCATGAGCASGGAGTCAGCTTGAGCTAGGAGCTGCCTCTCATCTTGTGCATCACTGGTGAATGATGAACATCATTTATCCATGCTATATCAATGTGCTAACCAACTTTGCTGCATCTCCAGCTCTGATTTTGGATGGCTGTAGTCCAGATTTTAGACCACAAAGCTTGGTAGAATTTGAACTTTATTTAAGATGGAAACTTACTTRAGTAAAGAAATTTTAATATTTGCATGCCAATTATTTATCAGGTAGTCAGGTCACATAACGTATCTGTTTCCTGAGAACTGAATTCCTGCTGAGAATAAGAAAAATTTTGAATTGAAATTTTAATTTCTATACAAAACTGTAGTGGCTGGGAATATCTCTGGCCGGAAAGCTTTATTCTGGAGTATTTGAGGACACATTTTTTGTTTGACTGTGTTCACACACAGTTTCTACTAAATGGAATTGAAAGCATTTTCCCAGTGTTAGCCTTTCTCTGTTTCTGCCACCTCTAACAAATAGTCAGCCGAAGTGTTCCTGAAAGACACAAAACACATTAGGCTTAAATCTTCAGTYAGGAAAATAGAATACAAAGAAATTATGGTTTGGTTATATCTTAGATGGGTYCTTTAAGCAGACAAATGAGACACTTATTAATATTCCAGATTTACTTCTCCATATTTCTAGYCAGGCCAGCACATACATTTTATAATCTGATTAATCTGCTGTGACTCCTCCTTGTAATTAACTTCTGAAGKAATTTTTAAATGCTGTCTTTTGTTTACTTCCAGTTGTTAAGAGATGATGTCCTGCCCTTTAGCAGAAGWATTTTATACACATGGCTTTTAAAAAAAATTATGCACAGCTGAAATGAATCAATGTGTTGCTTTTTAATACCCAGCTCAAGAAGACAGTGAATCAGCACCCATTCACTTCCTCAGGAGTGGAAGATGCACAGCACAAATGGAGAGACATTCAGCTTCCTGGCTCAAGCTCTGAATAAATAAGCTACATTCAGGTTTTTATTTTGGCAGTTCATGCAAAATRTATGAGTACTTAACTCCTGCAAACACCCCAATACCAAAGATAACAGCTTCACCAAAGAAGCACCACTTTCTCCATTTTGATCTCTCCATCGATTGACTAAAAACAAAAACAAAACCAAAAAAACAGAGGGTTTTTTACTCCATGGGTTCTCACTGAATAATTTTGGCTGAAATTTCTGTTCTTGGTGACTAGCCTAGTGTGAATCTGTGTCTGGGTTTGGAGGATCTGGGTTCACTTCCCTGGTTTGTGCTTTCCCTCACCTTTTAAAGCTGTTCCACCTTGCACAGAATATTGAACATTCCAGCCAGGGAAGAGGAACAAATCACCCAATGCATTGGCACACTTTGGCTACATCCAAACTGCAATATTTCACAGACAGAACTTTAAAGATTTTATACCCAACCATTTTGACAAGACTTTTCTTATTGGATTTTACTACAAACACGCATATTTGGAAGAACTTACATATGAATTAGTAACTCTATTTGGATAAGAAAACTACTGGAAATACTGTTCAAATAAACAAAATATGCAATTTAAAGAAAATGTCAAAGGTTTTACTTACTTTCTTTGTTTTGTCCATTGCCTTCAATATGGTTATGTTTAAGTCTTCCAAGACAGAKAGAACATTTTCATACTCTCCTAAGTGCTTTGAAAAATAATCTAAAAGAAGATAAAACCCCACATCACCTACAAATCACCTGAAAAATCAGAATTTCATGATATATCAGCTTTATCAAGTCTGAATTCAGCTACAGCATTACTAAATATCTAAATACAAAATGAAAAGGGATTACAATAAAAAGGATAATTTTATTTTTACATTTTGTATTCTTTCTCTGCAGTCATTCCTGACATACTTAAAATACCAAAATCAGTATTTCAAAACATTTTCTTTCAATCAATGAGTCACCWAATTCACAAAAAATGTAAAACATCAATTTGACAACTGAAACAAAAATATCTRCATTGTCTTTGTAACCTGAATTTTCAGTCTAATAGTCTACAGTTACTAGCAAGAAATGAAGTTTTCATGTGTGTGTGGTGAATTTGATTATATTGATATGAAAATGAATCATTCTGGTAAAGCCCTTAGAGGAGATAAGATCAAAAGGGAGCTGCTGTGAGTCAGGGTTGGTTGAGACCAGTTGTTTTTCTGAGAAATGAAGAGACATGAGCTGGCCAGATAAACTTCTAGTCCCAGCTGCTGTGATTACATTTTCAACAAATAAAATRCATGCAAAATTCCTTTTAATGAAAATCATGGCAATAACAAACTGCAGGGTGTCCTTGTGTAGCTTCTCAAAGCAAAGGAGGTTTTAGCAGCAAGAGCTGATGGAAAATCAGGGGGCATAACTCAAGAAGAGGGGTTACAGCCAGAGGAGGAAGCAAACCTGGGAAATCATGACCCAAGTTCCCTTTTGGTTGATGTGGTGAAATGCAACAGAGGGACATACAGAAAGGAAAAAGTATGAAAATTAAGGAAAAYTATGTTAATGCTTAGAGACAGTGTTAGACTGTCAGATCACCTGGAAGAGCACAAAAATCAACATCTAAATGGCAGACAGAAAGAACAAGATTAGAGAGGAGGTTTTTTTAATAATAAATAGCAACACTTTGGGGCTTTTAAGASGTCAGCATGAGCTTCTCAGGGCTATCATCAAAGCGTAAGTTAGCAGGGACACTTAAACGTGACCTGGTATTGCTAAAAGGTTGGATGAAATTATTTAGAATGAAAATGTGAATTAGCACCCTGGATGCTTTTTAACTCCGTTTCTGAGGTGAACTGGGATAACACAGAAAGAGCTGCATAATCACAAACTTAAACATGTGTTGAGTAAACTCAGCACCAGATTCACAGATGAGAAACACCCTGCTGGCAACATCTGAAAGATTTAAAAGGCAGCTGGAGCAGCCTGTATTTAATCAAAACAGCAAACAGAGCCAGTGCTGGACTGATGCTCAGCCCAGCAGAGCTCTGCAACTCCAGTGCAACATCAACTGCAGTAAATCCCTTGTGGAACAACACCACCTCTCTTCCTTAGCCAGGTTTATACCATTTTGGCCCAACCAGAAGTAGCTGTCACAGCCCAGTTCACTTCAGATGAGTCTCCTGTCATGTATTTATGAGCCACAGGATGAGGAGTCTTTCAGTGGGTTTTGGCCATGGGTGGAGTCACCCTGCAGGTGAGCTGGTCTTCAACTTGACAGTATTTTCAGCTTTTAAAGGTCTTCAACATTACTGACCAGTGGAAAACTTACCAGGCTACCATCTTCCCCTCAGAAATTGGCTGGTTTTGATAAGCATGATTTTTTTTGACATTTTTTGGGAGAAACTGCAAAACTCTCAGTAAATTGTTTTCTGCTGCAAGAAGCACTCCTAAATCAGGTGTTGTTAGATATGCTGGAGAGCAAACAGGGTGTTGGGGAAATGACTCACAGCCCAGGATGAGGTACAGAAATGGGTAATTGGGCCAAAATCTAGGCCTTGCAGGAATTTTATTGTGACAAAGGATCATAGAACTTGTCAAATTTGCTGYTCTCCTTGGCTCAGGTGGGAGGAAAGAAATGAGTTTTCTTTTAGTGAGACATTTGACAAGCACTAAAGTGAGAAACTAGCTAGAAAAAAAAATCTCACACAAAAGGGAAATAAATTACAAGTCATCTATCTATCTATCTGTCTATCTATCTATCTGTCTGTCTGTCTGTCTGTCTATTTATCTTTATATCAGAACAGACATTGAATTTCAGAGAATGTGAAGTACTGATTAGGAAAACTATTTTCAAACTAGATTCTGCACATAGGGGATGACAGAGTCTGAAAAGATTATAAGCCATCTGCATTTTCCCAGGAGTTCTCTGAGTGATAATTATTTTCCGTTTGAGCTACAAAGATTAAACAGAAAAAAATAATCACATGGCATGTTTATTTGTACAGGGTTGCTGCAGGCATAGATTATGTTCTTTCCAAAAAAAAAGAACTTACCACAGAGCTCTTCTGTGTCAAGATTGCTGGAAAGATAAGAGTACAGAAGGTTAGTGAGGTTAGCAATGTTTATTTGTTKTATTGGTAAATAGTGCATCTCAAATATTAACCTGACTGGCGTGAAGCCCCCCTGCCTGGGCTGCAGCAGGAGATGTTTTAGTGCCTGGCTCTTGCTGGGCTCGCTCTGCTGCCTCAGGGAGGGTGGTCTGAAGCAGAAGCTGCAGCCTCCCTGGAGCTGGTGGAGGGTGCAGCCTCCCTTCCTGATCCCATTCCCACTGGCACCTTTCCCACTCCCGGCAAACTCGCTCTCAGGTTCAGCCTTTGTGCATCGTGATGCTGCCACTGCTCCCAGGCCTTTGGTCCCAGTTCTGGCAGAAATCCATCCAAACACCAGAAATGTTGGGGTTGGGGTTTTTTCTCCACGCTTCTGCCTGTGCTCCTTGTCTCTGGCTGTCATGCTGGACAGCAAGGCTCAGAGAGCTTGGCCTTCCATGCTAGAGGAGAAAAAACCCCAGAAACTTGCTCCTGTCTGCATCCCTTGCTGTGCCAGTGTTCTAGGGGAGAGGCAGAGGGAGAATAAACCCACACACAGCCCAGCAGCACACATAAATCCTAASACTTTCTGGCCATGCAAGACCATTTCACCACTACTAACTTTGGCAAAWTTGGTGATGCGAAAAGTATAGATGTTCTGCCATAATCCCATGCCAACATTAAATAAATACATAAATGCAGGGAAGAATTCTGCTCAATTCAAACCTGTTCACTTGAAGGGCATTTGATCTTGATCAACTTTGAAGTGATATTTTCTCTCAYAAGCAAGGCCTTAATAGTCAAAAGAAAAATAATAATTCGACCTACAGCTCATTACTGAAAGTTGGCATATTGCCTTTCTTCCAAGGAGGAAAGGAAACAGACYATTAAAGAAACTTAAAAGCATGAATGTCCTCTTCGAATCTTGCTGAGGGGTGAATATTGAACGGCTGATTGCACTTATATTTTTTTCACTTATCTTTTTAATGGGTTTTTTTAATTGACCTTTTAATAAAATGATGACACAGTACTATCTTAAAATCACTTTCTCCACTGGTAACTTCCATAAATCTGGCTTTCATTTCAGAGAAACTGATGGAAATTGCAAGATCCTGGATTATCATAAACTTGCYGACTCAGGAGTACAAAAACTTCTGAACACATTTAATTGATAATGTAAATGAGATTTTCACACAACATTTATTAATTGAAGGTGATCTTATCTGCATTCAAACAGGCCAAGGTAGATGGCTGCAAATGAGACTTACACCTGGTTTTCCCAAAGACCTTGGTGGCAGGTATAAAGGAATTCTCAGTCTGTGAGAATTGGTGCTGAAGCTGTGAAACTTCTAGGTCAACAAACTATCAAACTTTATGATGGGGAAAAGTGTCAGCAGCTCCTTAAGGCTGTTTACCACACATCACTACGGTATCTATGGTCAAATGTGTCCGACATTTCTGCAGTTCAGCAGTCCATTTTGGAACAGTCCAGATGTTCATCTCTTGAATGGAARCTGAAACCCTGAAAGCTGGAATATTGCCTGAGTCAAAAACCCTTGACAGAATATGATGAGGTTAAATGACAGGAGGTTGCTGCTACAATGCCAACTGTTTTATCATTGTCCCTGCATTTTCTGCTCTTTTGCATRATCTGCCCTAACCAATTAATGTAGAAGACATTTCTGCATTTMTTGATGTTCAGCCTGATAACTGTGTTTAAAGCAGCCTTTCACATGGTTGACCAGTCCAATTCACGCTCTGTCTTCAAATTTCATTTTAAAATTAATTCTGGTCCTTGTTTTTTTGCAATATTCTCAGCACCATGGTAGTGAAATAGGGAGTGGCTCAGAGGCTTTCAGTATCCCTATTTTCACATGCTGTTAGCCCTGTAGACAGGAGTGACACAGCTGCAAATGGACTACCAGTGAAAAGGGAAAAGTATTCAGGTGCTGAATTCATTTTCAGTTAGAACTCAACACCTGACTAACCAAAAAATATCCAAAGCAATTTGTGGAGCAGGCCTGTGACAGAACAGAGGGGAAAAAACAAAAGAACATGGATTTCTGTCTAACATACTCAGTATTTCTTTCTCTGTTATAAATACCCTTGGAGGCTTCATTGTTCTTGGCATCCTGTTTGCAGGGGATGCTGTTCTAGACAGGGAAGCTATAATTTTATGTCACTGATTATTTCATTCTCTCAGAAATAATGACATGCTGCTTCAAACACAATTGTGAATAAACCCAGGAATTCTTTTGATGCATAGAAGCAATTCTGAGTTCCCTGCAAGATGCTGCAGAAATAATTAAAGAAGTTTGGCAAGTATTTAACAGTACAGGAGTGAGGTGCACACCAGAGGGATGTTTCTGTAACTCTGCACTCAGGTTTACAGCAGGCACCTGTTCATCATTTCAGTGGGTACAAGTGCCAAGGATGCTTCTGCTTAGAATATAATCTGGCAAGGCTGAACATGCTATTAGCAATATTTACTGGGTGACTCACATCCAGGCACCAGTGCTCCACTCACGATAAGCTACCAAAGCACAGGGTGAGCCAAATGCATTCACATCTTGTCAGCAGGATAATTCAGAAAATTCTGTTCTCAATTTGCTTTCTGGCTACTAGATGCAGTCCTTCTATCTGTCTGTATCCAAAATTCTCTACCTAAAAACGTGAGCTAATTTTAAAGGACTGTTACACTGAGCAGTTCTGATCACTGRAAAGCTGATTGTATCTGTTGGTCAGTGACAGAAAAACAAGCAAATTCATTGGAATGAACTTATTYATGGTACCTCTGGAAGTGGTCCAGAGCGTACAGCTGCAAAGCAGCCATGATCTTGGTCTGTCCACTACAGCTAGCTGTGGGATGGGGAGAAGGGAAGGTTAAAACTGTTCCACTCATCCACCGCCGTGGATCCATGGATCCATCTGCTGACCTGACACATCCTGTTCTGTGTTAAAAAAGGCACCTCAAGGCAGAGCAACCAGCAGAAGATCTGCATATTTTCCCTGGACCACAAGATATCTTACAGAATGTGGAATCYGGAATGCAAAGCAGTTACTTCATTGAAGAATCCAATATGATACAAAGGACTTCATGAACTAACTTAATTTAGGAAAATCATTGCCATGACTTACAGCTGGAGAAGGACARCWCTTTCTCCTTCAGATCTCCCTTCATTCTCAGAGATTAGAAGGATTTATTTCAGATGCTTGAACTAACTCTCTTTTTGGTCCCATTTGCATGTCTTTTTGTTAAATTTGGATTTAGAGATGAAAGTCTGAAGCTAGTATTGCCTATTAKGTAGAAGCATATAATTTGTGGAAAGGAATTAAGGGTTACTTAAACTATGCAAGGGTAACTGAATAGACACCCATGGACAATCTCAGGCAAAAAGCTGTAAACTCTTTGCAACAAGAAAGCCTGGATACCATTCCACTTTAAGTCAGGAAAATGAGATAAGTGCTCCAACACTGCAGAGGGTGTTTTGCAAAGAAGCCTTAGGTGTGTGCTTCCATTTTAAGGATTTTCTGCGTCACTGCTTCTTTGCAGTGAGCACCTTTTTGTTCAGGTTTGTTCAAGGTTTCTTACCAGTGGAGGCACAACTGCTTCCAGTAGGATGCAGCACTGCAATAAACCCAGGTGTTGGCCTCTTGTCACAGAAAAGGGAAATGAGGAAGGAGGGGCAGAAGTGGGASAGAGCTCCTGTCCCTGGGGAGGCAAACTTGCTGCCTCAAGGACAYTGCTGCTCTTCAGTCCCAGATCCAYCWGGGCTGTGCACCCTGGGGGCTCTCAAAGGCAGCAKTTTGGCTCTCTGGGCTCTGATGTGGGCAGTGGGGTCACAGCTCTTTTAATATCCCACATCTTGCTTCACCAAAAAATTGCTTGCTTAGCTCCAGGCCAAGTGATAACTCCAGAATCATCACTTGCTGCTCTGCCTGTGGCAGCACTGAAGGAGAGAATACAGGGGGGTTCTTTCCTGACTCAGAGCTCATCTGAAAGAACAACCCTCTAGTCCTTTGCAATGGTTCACAGGGATGCCTTGACTGCATAGCTGACAAGTCACCCTAATTATCCCAGCTGTAACAGCCTTTGTGTTGCTAAAAGASACTTTATAATGCTATTAAAACTTGTGCTGTATGCTAAAATTTGTAAAGCACTGTACAAGGGCTGCACAGTTTTGATTTTTTTTCAGAGTCTGAATGACAAAAATCTAAATGAGGAAATGAGATGCAGCATCATGGTGGCTCTTTTGCCAGAGAGAGCAATAGGAGATGAAAATGTTTCAATTTCTTGTTTTGTCACGAAGGGTAACTGAAAAGTTTTTTTTTTAAAAAAAAACCTTGAGATTAATGATATATTGTTAGATAAAATAAAACTTTTTTTTTTAGTTTATTCCACTCATTGGAAATGCACAGGAGTAGGCAATTCCAGAATGCTGGAAGTCAAGCAGATGAGGCAGAAGGCTTGGCTGAACRGGGRYCTTCTTTTTGWTCTCAGACRAAAAAAGGAAGGTGTTTGCCYAGTGGAAGCAAGRTCAGGTGACCTGGGAAGAACACAGAGATGCAGCTTGGCTCTGTAGGGAGAAAATTCATGCAGCAAAGGTCAGCTGGAGTTGAAGCTGGCCAGAAATATGGGGGAAAATGAAAAGGCATTTTAAATACATTAATGGCTAAAGTCAGTGTAGAAACAGCATCAGTCCACTGCAGGATGAGGATGGTCAGCTCACAAACAGGGACATGGACAAGGCAGAGGTGTTCAGTGCATTCTTTCTCTCTTCAGCAATGATGATGGACCAAGGGGGTCTCAGTGCCCCGAGCTGGAGGATCACASCTGTGAGAATAATGAACTCCCAGATGTCCCTGAACTTGTGTGGGATTTGCTGCTCCAGCTGCATCCCTACAAATCTATGGGGCCCGATGGGACTCACCTGAGAATCCTCAAAGAGCTGGCTGATGTAATCACAAAACCTCTCTTGATTTTTGAGGGGTATTAAAACCCTCTGGGAAACCCAGATTTTGGGAGTAGGGCCCCAAACTGCACCCACTGTTCAGCAGTGAGTTTACTGCAGGGAAGCCAATGTTATCTACTGCAGAAGTGAAATGAAGCATTTTAAGTAAACTCCATTTAGTTAAATGCAACTGAAAATAGTCATTACTGCTTGTTTTTTTTTTTTTTTTTTTTTTTTTTTTTTTTTTTTTTTTTTTTTTTTTTTTTTCTGAGAGGGATTGTCATTTGTTTCTGCAGAAAGCTGGATTTCCCATTAAAAATAACCATTCAGATGGAAAATTTCCAAGCAAGATTCTATTTGCAGCTCCTCTGTCTGACCAGAGGATCTGYTGGCATCAAGATTGTGTAAATCATTCTTGGTGAACTTGCTTTGATCAGCTGTGAAATACTRAAATGTATAATCAGCTCACTCTGACCAGCATCTTGGCTTCGTCTCTGTGCTTCATTTCCAAACTGATTTCTATAGCTATGGTCTCGAAAAATCTGAGAGTTAAGCCAATAGCTATAATTTCATCACTTAAACATTAGCAAACACACTTTTCTGATGCCAATGTTGCACCATGTGCCTGAATTTCTAATTTAATCTAAAAGAATCTGTTTTTAAAAAATGGTCAAARCCCAATATATTATTTTCTTCTTCCAATTCTTGCATTCAAAAATTACTTTAGAAAAAAAATTATTCACCTGCAGTTCATCTAATTAAAGACCCTGTCTGAATTTCATATTGTTTTTCATAAATCTTTTACTTTCCCTGTTGTACTTAGAAGTTGATTATTTTTTTTCTGTGCACTGTTATTGAACTGTGAAAGATCAGCAATAGCATGAGRCTGAAATATGCCTTCCAACCAAAACAAAAGGACATCATCCAAGGCAGAGAAAATCAGTGCACTTGGAGTATCCTTAAACTGCTGAGGACTTGTCATTATTATCTTTACAACCAGAACCTTGAAGGAAGCATTCTGGTCCATATAGCATGGCTTTCATTTTAGTGTCAGTGCACAGTGCTGGGCTCCAGGCTCATGGGTTCCCATGAYTGCAAGGATTGCTGACCAGCCTGGYACTCTCAKYATCCWATTGTCACTTTTTGGAGTTTGCTGCTGGGGCAGGTGCTCTCAGCATTTCTCTTTCAGCCCAAGGGAGRAACTAGGGCTCTGCTAATGAAGACCTGGCAGGTGACAGGAATTCACTTTGGGGATGAGTTCTAAATGTGGATATCCATGCATGCACAGGGTGTCCAACCTCCCCTGCCAGGCAAAGGARCCCCAGAGTTCAGTGGAACTGGGAGGGTTTAATAGACCAGCTCAGAGGAGACTGAGAAGTAATTTGATATAACATGGGCATCCAGTGTTGCTTCAAATGTTCTAGCATTTCTCCCACTACCCRTGCCCTGACTGCTTCTCCTTTCCATCTTGGGCTGATTTTCCAGTATGAGCATCCTAAATGCTTAATGCATGAGGTGCCATCACGAGCTAGGTGCCATCGACTTCCCTGACCATGAGGGAGCCTGGACACCCTGCTGACACACACATGCAAGTGTAGATGTGTCTCCATATTGCCACATCCATGCCAATGTCTACTGGGCATGCAGCATGACACCCCCTCCCAAAAACCCAGCATGAGCTCAGTGCTGCAGGTGCCCGAGGCTCTCAGRTCCTCACCAAACTCATCTCTGGATTGTGCACCGTTTAACTCAGACCACACACAAAGGTTTAATGGGATCTCCCCACCTTTGGGAGGCTGTCTGAGCCCAAGGTCCTCAATAACCCTACTGTCTAGGGTCCTGACTAAGGACTTCATTTAACCAATGAGTAAAGTGAGAAAAACAAGTTGGATTCCCCCCAGACTCCWGTGAGGCAGTAATCAGTGAAACATTTATCACACTATCTCCCCGGCAGTGCTGCAGACTAAATCCCTGTGAGACCTTCTGCATGTCTCCTAGTTTGTAACTTTGCCAAATATTCTCATTATCTTCTGACACCCTTTCCCAGAGGATGCCATTATGCTAAAACAATTTCCATGAAAGTTATGAGTGAGGGAAGAGAAGGGTAAAGGATTAGAGTAAAAAGGAGGTTTACATTTGCAATGACTTTTGCTGAGACTTATTCACTAAACCATTAACCATGTCAAGGTTTCCTGCTCTGCTGGAACACGAGCTCATCAGAGCTGRCATTAAAATTAAGCAGGAGATGATTTACCAAAGGAAAAGGCTGTAACAGCCTTCACCCCTTAAGTCACTAATTTAATACTTTTCCTGTGTATTTCTCTCCATGTACAAAAAGAGTTGTGCTGCTGATACCTTTTTCTACTTTCAGTACAATTATTCAGGCAATAACACATGTAAACAAAACAGCTTTCTGCAGTATTTCTGCAGAATTACTTCTTCTAAAGCTCAGCTGTACTTCAACACTGTTTTGCATGCAAGATGTTTTGCATTCAGTTAATAACCAGAGTGCTCTGAGACAGCAGAGCGTGTGGGTCTTCAGCTCCAAAAATTACATCAGCTCCAAAATTACTACAACCTGCAGACCATGTACCCCACGAGCTGTGTGTTGTCACCCTCCTCATCAGCACAAAGGAAGAGTTCTGGTGCCTTTGCAGCGCTTGCATTTGCTCCAACACCCTTCCATTKCTGCCATCAGCCCTGCAGAGCCTCTCTGAGCACGATGTAGCTTGGAGCTGAGACTGGGGGAGGAGAGAGGGGTGAGGAACAGGACTGGGTTTCCCTCACCTTCACARACTTCCAGAATGGTTAACTCAGAGCTCAGTAGTAAATAGAGATTTTTTTAAGTCTTAGGAAAAGCACTGACCAGGTCCAAACTGACATTACAGATGCATAACATGGATGTCATGTCAAATATATGTCAAATAAGGACACAAAGGTAAGCTCTTCCTCTTTCCCCTTCCCTGCTCAAAGCCATGCACCCATATTGGTTTGACCCTTACTCTGGAGTCCTGGCTCCTACTCAAGACACTGTGGGGATCTACCTTGGCCTCCTGATACCTTAAAAAGAGCTTAAGATGTTACCCAGATGCTTACAGTGTGTTTATATTGTGGCTATCTGCAAAACACTTAAACCATTATGAACCTGAGAAGCAGGATCACTGTGTAACTCCAGGTTGAAGCCTAAGTCACTGCTCTTGATTWCYTGCCTATACWTGTTTGTTGGGGTTTTTTAAATGTCTTTAAATACAAGTCACTGCTTTGCAGTAGAAGCAAATGCATGGTGGGGAACAAGAACCTGGAGATGTGGCTGTAACAGCCCTGACCTGATCACGGCTGCATCAGCACAAAGCC
Organism: Malurus melanocephalus; assembly: GCF_030028575.1. NCBI lineage: Eukaryota > Metazoa > Chordata > Aves > Passeriformes > Maluridae > Malurus > Malurus melanocephalus. The sequence goes on from NW_026623355.1 coordinate 1,838,794, forward strand.
TTTCCTGACACGGGCAGAGTGAGGGCATCTGAGTGAGGAACCCCACAAGCACTTCTTTGTACCATTTAATGGGCTGTGACTGAACAAGGATTGCCCAAAGGTTCCATGAGATCCTGGAAAGCACAAATAGAAGTGACTCTCGGTGGAAGTCAAATGTCTCATTGGCTTTAACTTCAATCAGAAGTATTGGCAATTCTGGAAACTGCATTTGCAGAAGAATGGTAAACTGCTACCCCTTAAAGCAGTCACCTCCTTCTAATTATGTGTCAGGAATGCTCATTGTATAGCTTATCAAAGCATTCTACCATCTCTTGATGTAGCTTTTGAAGCACAGCGTCTCTGAAGTTTCTTCTTTTACTGAAGAATGTTAAARCCAATGTAATGTATTAATTAATTCTTGGTATAACCTCCCTGCCTTCATTAACAAACAGGGGACTGGCATTCACTGGGTCACCACAGCGACCTGTTTACTGGTCCAGTGTTCTGTTCTTTCTTTGTGGCCATAAGCAGCTTTTAAGAAAAATCAAACTATGGTTTTGCAAATAGGAATAAGCTAATCTGCCCATGGGGACAATTTCTGGATAACTGTGTATTTAGCAGATGGCCTATAAATTAATTATTATATTGGCTTATGGATCAGTGAAAGGAAGACCCTGACATAAATTTACTTGTTTACAATTTATATTTTTGACTGTCAGTTTCTGCATAAATAGATTTTTTAAATTTAAATATCTTCAAGAAAGGTAAAACATCATAGCAGTACTGAAAGATGGAAAAAAAAAATTCTTTTTTTCATCGATACATGACTTCATCTAATTTGGTTGTCTTATGAATTTGTTTTTGGCTATATCCAAAGGAAAAAGGAACAGAAGTTAAAAAATTTAGGCAATCAATTTGTACTCTGTGTCTTTAGTGGTATTTACTTAATATTTCAAATGTTAAAAAAAGATAATATCCATTTTTTAAAATAAAAAAAATAGTCAGTATACATGCAAGTACATTCATAAACTGCAAAGTAGTTGACTAAATTATGTACTGGGGAAATACCCTTAGCTAATGCAAATTTTCAGTAAAAGCAATTATCTTCCCTGAATGAATAACCTGYACTTTAGGATCTAGACAAATTGTACATTTAAATGCAACCTATCATAATAAACTCCTATTCAACCTGTGTCCTGGAAACTTTATGTGGCAGTAACTAATTTTTACTCATCAGTTTTTCTTGGTGGTTATTCACCAATTGACTCTTCTTTTACTTTGTAAAAAGAGAGCACCTGACTGCTTCAAATACCAAGGTGCAGAGATCATAGTTAGGCAGACATGACCTGAATTACTGGAAAGTTAATACCTCTGTTATTTGCCCTGCTATCACATTGGAAATGGTAATTGCTGATTTTAGCAGTCYTCCACAGCCTATCTGCTTTGTGACAAGCATGTTGCATTAGCTTGGACTGATCTTTTTAGAAGTTAAAAGTCTAAATCTCTCTTCAACAAGACTGACATTAGGGCCTGTGTGATAGTGGGGTTTAATACCTGTTTAATTTAGCTCCCTTAAAAGTGTTAAGCCAGTGTAAGTATTTCATGCTTTGAAAATTTTATTGAAAGATTTCAGCAGCATAGCTGAGAAGGGAATTCAAATTGTCTGAGTTCGTGGTCCATGGCTATCACCCCAAGGCCACATCTCCTTTTTTATCTTCAGCCTTTGAAGTACAAAGACTCATGCACACAGACAGTGAGGTTTTGAATGCTGGCAGAGCTAAAGGATTTAATGCAGGTAAAACAACCCAAAGTTTGCTCTTGTGACAAGCTGGTTATGAAATCTTGAGACACTCCAAGAAATGAACTAAGGGATCATTGATATCTGTCCTAGGCATTTACATGTAGTGTAAATCACTGCATGTGTAATAATATGTAATAATCTCAGTGCTTACAAAATATTTCTGGTATAGAAATATGTCTGCAATTTGTAAACAGTGAGGTGAAGCAGAGAGAAGATAWAAGATTTGCCTGGAGTTTGACAGTGTCTGCATTTTAATTGGATAAGAGAGACTAAATAATCTCCCATGAAAATCTCCTCCTGCTGTCYACAAATCTGAGCAGAATTCTTTGCTTTCCCCTACTAAAAACCATCCATAAACTACTTCTGACTTGCATAATTTTAATTTCGTTCCCTTGGATAATTTGGCATTGAAAACTCCTCAAAATAGACGGTTTGGGGATTGTTTGATACCTACATGATTCTCCTAAAGCTAACACTATAACACTTCCCAAGGTTCAATGAACATTTTGCTACTTTTCTTAGCCAGCTCGTTAATTTGAGACATTTTACATAACCTGCCCTTTTCCGGAAATGCCAGTGAATAAAGTTTTTGCCTCATTATTTATATCTGCTTCATGTGACTTTTTTTAGGAAGTTATGCTAACAAGGAAATTTTATTATACTGTCCAAGCTGTCTCTCTTTGCTATATCCATCTGATATCTGGCATGTGACATCTTGCTGACACRTTTCTCAAAAGCTTACAAAGGAGCTAAAGGAAAGCTTTAAAATGTGCCTCTGCTAAAGAGAAAGATCAAGCCTGGTAGAATACTTSTCAGCTGCAAAGTCACCCCAAAGCCTTTTATCAGTTAAAGATGTCATGAAAAAAACACTCAAAAACTGCTTGTTGCTGTTTTAAATCCAATCTTCAAGTACAGTTTCTTATCTATATCTAGGTTTTCCTCTGTAACAAATATTCATCCATTAATACAAAGAACTTTTTCTTCCAGTTGGAAAAGGTGATTTAGTAGCTTGTCTTAGTCTTCCACCTGCTCCATTCCCCGAAATACATGAAAATTGAGCCCTTCACACTACGTATTCTGTGAATTTTGTGCCCAGATTTGGCCAGTCTTTTCCTGGATAGTGAGAATGGTCTCTCTTTCAGATGGCTGCTATGACAGTTTTATTGCCTGTTTTATTGATTTTCAGTTAATAGCAGTAGCATTTGACAATTCTACCTATTCTTCAGATATGTATTCTTCAGTATTCTTCCTGCATACCTCAGTTTTYCCTCTTGTATACCAGGAGGAAAAATACAATGCTACCCTCACTTTTCTACRTATTTTTCAGATCTGTATATCCTCTGTTAAAGAGAAAATGGTGTACAAATGATAATAAGAAAAATTATTTTATGAATTAAAAAATCTTTAAAAAAAAAAAAAAAAAAAAGGAAAAATAGATGTAGAACATCTGTCTTTTTTCTTAGAAATCTTGATTAGTATCAAGGAATTCTGCCTTATCAGGATGCTCCCTGACAAACACAGACAAATGGAATTTTGGTAATATCAATCACTTATGCAAGTATTTGTTATGTATGAGGAAATCCAAAGCTGTACAGATGAGTCTGGCTCTGAAATCAGTTTTTGACTCTGGCTACCATTAACCATTTTAGTCACAAGGGCACATTGTTAGCTCTTGTTCAATTGGTGTTCACCCAAGATCCTTTTCTGCCAAGCTGCTTTCCTGCTGGGTGGGCCCCAGCTGATATTGGTGCATARAACCATAGAATCACAGAATCATTTGGGTTAGAAAAGACCTCTAAAGCCATYGAGTCCAGCTGTTAACCCAGCACTCCCAAAACCCCCAAATACCTCCAGGGGGGTGACTCCACCGCCTCCCTGTCTCCATCACTCCATCCCTTAATTATCTTATATAGCTTGTAGCATTTTGCATTCCCCACAAGTTGAATAGATTGAGCAGCATTTCTTCTGCTTCCTTCAGGACATTTTTTTGCACAATCTCTAAAATCTTGTGAATTCTACTACGAAACTGCATTTAATTTGATTCCATTTTCCACAAAAACATGGGGTTGTTCCTCCCCATATGCAGGACTGCATTTCTCCTTTCTGTACTTCATGAAGTTCCTGTCAGCTTATTTCCCTGTGGCCTTGTTAAACCCAACCATAATGGGAATATCCGAACAGCCCAAGCGACAGCACCAACACAAATACCATGGCACCAGACAGGATGGCTTTTTTAGCTTTWTGCTATATATAATTGCTTCATTTATTTTATTTCCTTCTCAACATCTGTTCCTAGTATTCATCTCAGTATGACTCAGTGGGATTGAGAATTGAGGAATTCACASTTAAGCCTGAAGGAGATCACAGCTCCTTTTCTTTCCATGGTGGGGGAGTACAGAAAGCATCCAATTTCCACCCTGTGTTCTCAGTACCCAAATCACATTTATTGGAAATGCAAATATTTCAGCAAGTTTTTGAAACTCTTCCCTTGTACAGTTTATAGCCACATAACACAGCCTGACTTGTCTCAAGCAGCTTTCTACACAGACTTGTTTCCTAAAATCAGCCTGATGTCTGTTTTCCATTCTTGGWCATGGAGAGTGGCCCTGGAATTGCAAGGGGGCACTTACTCAGTATTGTGTGTATCAATGGCGTGAAAAAGTTCATGCAGTTCTTCTCCACTCAGAACTCCRTCAGCAAAGTAAGCTTTGAATTCATCAAAGGACAGTTTTCCGTCATCTGAAACAATAAAGAAATGAAAATTGCCTTAGTTTCATTCATTTTTTTTTCTCATTCATTTCATGCAGTAGAAGAGGAARGTATGAAAGGTCTTCAGCTTAAATGTAGAAGAACTTTACATTTTGAAATGCAAGGGTGATAATGCAAGGGGAAAGTGAAATAAARATTCACCCTTCCTGTTATTTAGAAAAAAATGGAAGATTAAACTGTAGTTAAGTAACAGTTTATCTAAATTGACTGAGTCTGTATGAAACATAAAGAATACTTTTATAGCCTAACACTTCATAACTTTTTTTGGGTAGCACTAAATTTAAGTTCAGAAGTTTCTTTCTCTTCGTTCCTATACTGAATCCCTCATGGGGCACTAGACAACTGTAGAGGGTAAGACTAAGATGCCCTAAGCACCAGAAAAATCTACAATGTACTGTGGCTCAATTTTATAGTGGTGAAGAATCTATTATAAAGGCAGTATACAAATCCTGTAACCACATGATGTACTACAGCAGGCAGATTTGAAGGGCAGAGTTGGGAAGTTTCCTTCTTTTACTTGCTATTATTTCATAATTACTTTGACTGGAATATATGGCTTCAGATGTCTTGAAGAGGTTTGAAAATTGTACAAATTAAATGTCTGCTTCAACAAAACCTTTTTGAAATGTTTAATACAAAAAGAAAGGTTGTAGCTGGAGATGATCATCGTTGCAATCAAAATGAAATGTCAAGATCTACCGGAGCCAGAAGCCAAGATGGCACAAAACTGCAATGATTACCCAGCTGAGAGCCTGAAGAYATTTGCCATTTGGCTCTGGTTACAGAGAAGGAATATCAAATACTGAGCGTGTTGAGCTGTGTGTTCTCACAGCTACGCTTCCTTTGGATGTTACAGATACAATCAATTTCTAATTCAAACCACCTCTGCAGCTTCATCCTTTGCTGGGARGGGTGATTTGCATGCAAGTTATGCACATACTCAAGAAACTAGTGACTTTTGGCAACTTCCCTGAAATAAACATATGATTTTACCCSTATGGGGTATGACACAAAACCTGAAAGAAGTCTATTTCAGTCCTTCAGGATCATTGGCTTTACCTCAGTCCAGAAAATCACTGATCCACCAACAGCTGGATTGGGTACATTAGCTATTTCCTTTTCATTTTTATCATCTAAAAGCAGAAATTACCCTTTGGTTCATTGCAATTTATTCTCAGTAACATTCTGAATGTTAATGACATTGAGTAACAAATCTCTGAGCTTGTTGCTGGCAAAACACAAGCAGTTTTGAGCCCATTTCATACTTACAGACATTATACAGTTACCTTTACTCAAGAAAGCTCTGATTATCCAGGGATTTCTCTGATTTTGAATGAGTGTGACTGTTTTACCATAGCAGGGGAGGGCTCAGCTGCCTGTGACCATCCTTGTGCTTCCTCAGTGCTCAGATGAAGCTCAGACCCAACACTGAACAAGTGCCCCCTG